>NC_077233.1:55975432-56275432 GCF_027887165.1 Monodelphis domestica | reverse complement strand
GATTTGCCCAGGATCACACAGTTAGGAAGTATCTGAGGCCAGATTTAAATCTAGGACCTCCCATCTCCAGGCCTGGTTCTTAATCCACTGAGTCACTCAGTAGCCCCCCTTTTTAGGAAAAAGTTGGGAGCACCTCAGCGACTCAGAGAACTGAGAGTCAGGCCTAGAGATGGGAGGTCCTGGGGTCAAACCTGTCCTCAGACACTTCCTAGCTGTGATCCTGGGCAAGTCACTTAACTTAAACTCATTGCCTAGTCCTTGCTGCTCTTCTTTTCTCAGTCTCCATCCTATTTTATCTCTGCCACTTCTGATGCTATGAACTACTCCATCCATCTAGATACCTTCTCCTCCCTTGGATTACATAATATTTCCCTCTTGGTTGTCCTCCATTTAAGTGTTTCATGGTCTGATTCTTAAAGATAATTCAGGTCTTACATTCTGTGAGCCTACGAACTCCTGCCACTCATCCTCATCCTCACCGTCTCTACTTCCTCATGACCCATTTCTTCCTCCTTGCTCTACAGAATCACAGAATTTTACAGATGGAAGGGACCTTAGTAGCTTCCTAGTTCAGTCCAGACCCCAAAGGATTCCCTGCTATGACATTTGTTATCCAGTTCCTGCTCAAAGACCAGTAATGAAGTAGAGCCTATTGCCTCCAAAAGGAATCCAGCATACTCTTATTGTTGTCCAGGAGTTTCTGTCATGTCTGACTCTTTGTGACCCCATTTGGGGTTTTCTTGGCAAAGATATTAGAGTGGTGTGCCATTTCCTTCTCCAGATCATTTGACAGATGAGGAAACTGAGGCAAAGCAGTTCTAATTATTAGGACATTTTCCTGACCTCAAACCTAACTTTGATCCTTCGCGGCTCCTACCCATTGCTTCCTGTTCCGCTTTCTGGGGCCAACAAAGCAAGTGGGATCCCTCTTCTATAAAGCAGTCATTCATATACTTGAGGGCAGTCATCATGTTGCCCCTGAGTCCTCTTTGTCTGGCCTTTCAGCTTCAGTCCCCCGCATTCTACTAAAATCATTCTCTCCAAGGTCCCGAGTAACCACCAAATCACCAAATTCTCTTCTCCACATCCCTTCCTTAACTCTTGGTAGTATTTGACCCTGTTGATCATTCCTTCCCTTTTGAAACTCTTCCCTTGGCTTCCATGACACGGCACTGTCCTAATTTTCCTTCCTTTCAGGCCTCCCTTTCTCTCTCCCCGCTGCTTCCATCCCTCCGTCTCCCTCTATGGGTGTTTCATCAGCTCTCCCATTCTCTTGACAGCTTGCTCTTCCAGCACTCCCGTGGCTCTGTCTAGATTCCTATGCCAATGATTCATGGAGCTACATTTCTAGCCCCTTCCTTATGGTCACTGCCCCTTAAAGACTCAAACTTGCTTCTAAAAAGAAATCCATCCTCTAGGACCAACTCCCTTGACTCCTCCATTCTCCTAGTGGTCCAGGCTCAAAAGCTTAGCATCATAGAGGATTCTTCCCTTTCCCTTGCTCCTCATCCCCAACCAGTTGATTCCTCTTAAAATGTCTAGCTTTCCCCTCTCCTTCCCATTATAACTACTACCCACCTTGGCTCAGACTCATCATCTTTTGCCCAGGTCATTGTAACAGACTCCTGATGAGAATCCCAGACCCTAGTCCATCCTGCACACATTGTCAAATGAATCTTCTTAAAATCCTACTGTGGACAATCACCCTATTACTCATAAACATTTTAAATAACTCTTACCTTCCATCTTAGAATCAATACTGTGTATTGGTTCCAAGGCAGAAGAGAGGTAAAGACTAGGCATTGGGGGTCAAGTGGCTTGCCCAGGTGACTTGCTCACACAACTAGGCAGTATCTGAGGTCAAATTTGAACCCAGGACCTCTTGTCTCTAGATCTGACTCTCAATCCATTCAGCCACCTAGCTCCTCCTACTCATAAAAATTTAATGACTCCCTGCCAACTAGAGGATAAAATGCCAACATCCTAGAAGGCCATTTAAGACCCTCTCTAATTCTTCATTCAAATTATTGAAAAGCCTATTAAACAGGACTGGGTTCCTGGTTGAGATCTACACAGTAAATCATCTGTCTTTGAATCAGTTTATTCAACCAGTTAAAAATCAATTTAATCATATTATCCCTTGGTCTATTCTTCTCCATAACAGGGTAGAGATTTGACACTGGCATGAAGAAGATGTGGGTTCTACTCTTGCCTCTAATACATAGTGGCTTTGAGAAGAAGCTGATGGATGTCTCCCTGCCCCCAGGCTATTCTCTAAGACTAAGTTCTGGGCAAATCGTCCTCCATATTGGTGGAAGGAGTTTCCACACTGGATGGCTTGCACATCAGTGAAACCCTAGACCCAGCCCCCTAAAACAAGCCACACTTCTCATCTTGCTTGGAAACTTTCAGGAGAGTTTTAGTAGATTCTAAGTAAGGAGTACTGCCTGGGGTGAAACTATTTGAGGGAATGGGGTAAAAAGGAAGCCACAGAAGAGGCTCATGGGAGGAATGGGGCACAGGAGAGTCCCAGTGCTTTCTGGGGGGAGGCAGACTATCCTCCAAATAATCTTAGTGGACTGTGATATTCCATCCCTAAAATCACCTTGAGGAGAACTGAGCAAGTGAACTTCTCTCACCTTGAGTCAATGCCCAGAGGCAAAGTCTTGTTAGCCTTCTCCTGGACAGGCCAGCTCTGAGGTTTTCTGAACTTAGTCTTTATTTATTTAATCATTTTGTATTCATTTTATTATTCTTTATGGAAATCCAGTGATATTGGATCTTTCCCACTGCCTTCAGCCATCACCCTAGTGAATGCCCCATAATCCTATTTATTGGCTGATTGGCTCCTTTTTTATCCACCTTACATATTTGCATATTTATAGGGCAGACTCTAGTGCAGTTTTCCAGTTTCCACTTGAAGCCCCCATTGCTTTTCCCCTAATAAATTAGATCTGGCTGACTGTTTGCTGCCTTGATCCTTCATCACATGGATTCCAAAGATGTCCTTTCTTTAAAAAATGTTTTTCATCTCCAAGTGGAAATAAAAATGAAAGGACTCATTCAGCAACTGTTAAGGATGCTGGGAATGAAGCTGGCCAGTGACAGAAAGGCAGTCTGGTATTGTGAAAAGATAGGGCGGAGTGCTTCTCCCATTGGTGGGTTTTCCCCAGAACTCCCATCTGAGGGAAGGACCCAGCCCATCCCCATTCTCCAGATTCAGCCCCTCCTCCCCCTAGTACTTCCTTCGTCCCCCACCTTCCTTTTCATTTCTCTTCGGTGCTCTCCTACCCTGTAAGTGCAAGCTGCCAAGCAGAGACTGGCCTCCACATGTAGTTAGTGTTAGCACGATGTAAATGTTTAATAAATATATGTTGATTAGATCATGACTTTAGAAAGCTTATGTGGAAAAGACTCCAGCAAGTGATCAGAAGGGTCATCCACCATGATCAAGTAGGATTCATACCAGGGATGCAGGGCTGGTTCAACATTAGGAAAACCATCCACATAATTGACCACATCAACAAGCAAACCAACAAGAACCACATGATTATCTCAATAGACGCAGAAAAAGCCTTTGATAAAATACAACACCCATTCCTATTAAAAACACTAGAAAGTATAGGAATAGAAGGGTCATTCCTAAAAATAATAAACAGTATATATCTAAAACCAACAGCTAATATCATCTGCAATGGGGATAAACTAGATGCATTCCCAATAAGATCAGGAGTGAAACAAGGATGCCCATTATCACCTCTACTATTTGACATTGTACTAGAAACACTAGCAGTAGCAATTAGAGAAGATAAAGGAATTGAAGGCATCAAAATAGGCAAGGAGGAGACCAAGTTATCACTCTTTGCGGATGACATGATGGTCTACTTAAAGAATCCTAGAGATTCAACCAAAAAGCTAATTGAAATAATCAACAACTTTAGCAAAGTTGCAGGATACAAAATAAACCCACATAAATCATCAGCTTTTCTATATATCTCCAACACAGCTCAGCAGCAAGAACTAGAAAGAGAAATCCCATTCAAAATCACCTTAGACAAAATAAAATACCTAGGAATCTATCTCCCAAGACAAACACAGGAACTATATGAACACAACTACAAAACACTCGCCACACAACTAAAACTAGACTTGAACAAATGGAAAAACATTAACTGCTCATGGATAGGACGAGCCAATATAATAAAAATGACCATCCTACCCAAACTTATTTATCTATTTAGTGCCATACCCATTGAACTACCAAAATACTTCTTCACTGATTTAGAAAAAACCATAACAAAGTTCATTTGGAAGAACAAAAGATCAAGGATATCCAGGGAAATAATGAAAAAAAAACACATATGATGGGGGCCTTGCAATCCCTGACCTAAAACTATATTACAAAGCAGCAGTCATCAAAACAATTTGGTACTGGCTAAGAAACAGAAAGGAAGATCAGTGGAATAGACTGGGGGAAAGCGACCTCAGCAAGACAGTATACGATAAACCCAAAGATCCCAGCTTTTGGGACAAAAATCCACTATTCGATAAAAACTGCTGGGAAAATTGGAAGACAGTGTGGGAGAGACTAGGAATAGATCAACACCTCACACCCTACACCAAGATAAATTCAAAATGGGTGAGTGACTTAAACATAAAGAAGGAAACCATAAGTAAATTGGGTAAACACAGAATAGTATACATGTCAGACCTTTGGGAGGGGAAAGACTTTAAAACCAAGCAAGATATAGAAAGAATCACAAAATGTAAAATAAATAATTTTGACTACATCAAACTAAAAAGCTTTTGTACAAACAAAACCAATATAACTAAAATCAGAAGGGAAACAACAAATTGGGAAAAAATCTTCATAGAAACCTCTGACAAAGGTTTAATTACTCATATTTATAATGAGCTAAATCAATTGTACAAAAAATCAAGCCATTCTCCAATTGATAAATGGGCAAGGGAAATGGATAGGCAGTTCTCAGATAAAGAAATCAAAACTATTAATAAGCACATGAAGAAGTGTTCTACATCTCTTATAATCAGAGAGATGCAAATCAAAACAACTCTGAGGTATCACCTCACACCTAGCAGATTGGCTAACATTACAGCAAAGGAAAGTAATGAATGCTGGAGGGGATGTGGCAAAGTAGGGACATTAATTCATTGCTGGTGGAGTTGTGAATTGATCCAACCATTCTGGAGGGCAATTTGGAACTATGCCCAAAGGGCGACAAAAGAATATCTACCCTTTGACCCAGCCATAGCACTGCTGGGTCTGTACCCCAAAGAGATAATGGACACAAAGACTTGTACAAAAATATTCATAGCTGCGCTCTTTGTGGTGGCCCAAAACTGGAAAACGAGGGGATGCCCATCAATTGGGGAATGGCTGAACAAACTGTGGTATATGTTGGTGATGGAATACTATTGTGCTAAAAGGAATAATAAAGTGGAGAAGTTCCATGGAGACTGGGACAACCTCCAGGAAGTGATGCAGAGCGAGAGGAGCAGAACCAGGAGAACATTGTACACAGAGACTAATACACTGTGGTATAATCGAACGTAATGGACTTCTCCATTAGTGGCGGTGTAATGTCCCTGAACAACTTGCAGGGATCCAGGAGAAATAAACACCATTCATAAGCAAAGGATAAACTATGGGAGTGGAAACACCGAGAAAAAGCAACTGCCTGAATACAGAGGTTGAGGGGACATGACAGAGGATAGACTCTAAATGAATACTCTAATGCAAATACTATCAACAAAGCAATGGGTTCAAATCAAGAAAACATCTAATGCCCAGTGGACTTACGCGTCGGCTATGGGGGGGGGGGAGGAAAAGAAAATGATCTATGTCTTTAACGAATAATGCTTGGAAATGATCAAATAAAATATATTAAAAAAAATTTGGAATAGAAAGCTTATGTGGAAATTTTGTTTTGACAGGTAATTAGTAAAAAAAATAAAATAAGTATATAAATATAGGTTGACTGATTAAAAAGATCATTCATTTTGGAGTTGAAATCCTGAGTCCAAGCAATCAATCAACAAGCATTTATTAAGCACCTACTATTTGCTTAATGCTATGCAATACAAAAAAAAATACAAAAATGAAAGTGTAAGTTCCTATCCTCAAGGATCTTCTATTCTATGGGCAGGGGGGAACAATATGTATGCATGTAAGTATGGATTAAATAAATTCAAATCATAAGAGGAATGCTAGTACCTGGGGGTTGGGGAAGGGGCATCCAGTGATATCAAGAAAGCTAGGTAGCACAGTACACAGAGAACCAAGCTTTTAATTAGGAAGACCTGAGTTATCCTTCAAATAGTTAATAGTTGTAGAACCCTGGACAAGTCATTTAACTTCTTTCTGCCTCAGTTTCCTCATCTGTAAAATGAAGGAGTTGGACTAGATGACCTCTAAGCTCCCTTCTAGATCTAAATCTATACTCCTATTAGAAGCCTCCAGGTTTGAATTTTGGTTCTGACATGTGCTTAGGCTAGTCACTATCCTCTTGACCTCGGTTGTATCATCTGTAAAAAGGAGGAGGGTAACACAAACTTAGATTTAGGGAGGTAGCTAGGTGGTGAAGTAGGGAGAGTACAGACTCATCATCCTGAGTTCATACTCAGTCTCAGACCCCTACTAGCTGTATGACCCTGGGAAAGTCACTTAACCCTGTTTGCCTCAGTTTCCTCATCTGTAAAATGAGTTGGAAAAGGAAATAGTAAACTACTCTAGAATCTTTGCCAAGAAAACCCAAATGGGGTCACAGAGAGTCAGACATGACTAAAAATGACCAAACAACGAAGAACTTTACACCTCGAAATCCTGATTATTTCAGCTCCCACCTGTATTTCTGATTTCTCCATGGTTCCTCTAAAAATACCCCCTACTTCAACTACAACCATCTACTCATTTTCCCCTAAGACATGTAATAGACATTCCTGTCTTCACATTCTTTTCATGCACAACTGAAGGCCCTGCCCTTTCCTCTCTATTTGTTTGTCCTACCCATTCCCCAAAGTCTAGCTGTTATATATAATATAGGATGTATACTATAATATAATGATATAGCATGATATAATAGAATATATATGATGTGATATGACATAATAGAATATATGATATTATATAATGCAATACAATATAATGTAACATAATATAATTAATACACATAATATTAGATAATACAATACAATGTAATGTAATATAATACAATACAATGTAATGTACTATACTATACTATATATACTATATACTATATATATATATTATATTATAATATAAAAATAAAATAATAAAATAAAATAAATAATAATATAATATTATATTTGTTATATTACATTATATTATAATATAAAAATTATGGTATGGTATAGTATAGTACATTACATTGTATTATATTATATTTATTATATTACATTATATTACATTGTATTGTATTGTGTTATGTTGTATTGTGTTGTGTTATTTTATATTGTATTGTATTGTATTATATTATATTGTATTGTATTGTATTGTATTATATTGTATTGTATTGTATTGTATATTATATTATATTATATTATATTATATTTTAATTTCCAGAAGAGAAAAAAGGGGGAAATTGATATGAATTCAGAATTAACTCATTGACAAACTCAGATTTTTATAAGATATATAAAAGATGGACAGGTAACTAAAGACAGCTACAGGAGGGTGGCAAGGTCCTATAAGAATTACATCAGAAAAGGTAACTAAAGTCCAGGATAAACTAGAGCTTGTGACTAATAATAAGGACATCAAAGGGGCATTTTGACTGTGCTAGAAATAAAAAGAGAGGGAGCAACTGCATGGCTCAGTGGATAGAGTCAGACCTAGAGATGAGAAATCCTGGGTTCAAATGTGACCTCAGATATTTCCTAACTAGCTAACCTTGGGCAAGTCACTGAACTCCCACTTCCTAGCCCTTACTGCTCTTGTGCCTTAGAACCAATACATAGTATTAATTCTAGGATGGAAGGTAAGGGTTTTAAAAAAAAAGAAGTAAAAAGAGAAACAAGAAAGGGTTGGGGGCAGAGAGTCAATGTTCAAGATAATGACAGTGGCCAGGAAGGCTAGGGAATTCAAATTCAAGATAAGTGAGAAAAGGAGGGACATTATGTAGAGCAAGGAAGACTTGTAAGATATGGGTTCAAGTCCTGCCTATGGTATTTCCTATATATGTGACCATGGGTAAAATTATTTGAACTCTGGACCTCAGCTTCTTCTTCTATAAACTATTTGATGGTCACTGACATTCTGTGTTGAGAGCACCTAGCTGCCTTTGATGAATTCAAACCATGAGTCCCAGATGAACTACCCCCTTGGGTAACCAGTCAATAAATATTTATTGAGCACCTACTATGAGCACTGTCCTCAAATACTGAAAGAATTGTCAGATGGGATTCTTATCAGAAACTCCGTGGAGAATGAGAGGCAGAACAAGTGTGGAAACAGACAAGCAGCCTAATTTTCAAGAAGGCGTAGTCTCTGAACTGTAAGCTAGTGGACTTGACTTGATTCCTGGGAAAACTCCAAAAGACATGTTGAAAGAGATGCTCTGTGAGTACTTGGAGCAGCAGAGATCACTCTGTTCTGGGACCTCCCCTCGCACTTACACCCTCAGAAAGCTACCCTGAGCTCCAAATATTCTGTAGATTAGTGGCTGCTCAAAGCCTTGGACTCCCACCAAATACGTTTATTTTTAACTTATCCACCCAGAAAGGGTATATGGAAGTATCTCTATATTTTTTATATACATATGTATAACTTCAAAGCAAAAGTCATTTAACCAAGCAACAGAAGAAATTAATTGGCAAGATGAGAATCCATCCACTAATCTCATCGGAGTGTGCTTCTCTCATGGGTCGCCATGCCCACAATGCAGCGGTGATCCTGTGTAGGGAATACATGAGGTCCAGGGAACATAAGTCAAGGGACGTATGCCTGGGCCAAACACACACGGAAGGGTACACGCTCAGAGAGACACATGGCCAAAGGGATTCCTCCTTCCAGTGCTACAGAACTACCAGCATCCTCTGGTGAGGTCACCCCACTGTTCTCTGCTGGGACTTGGGCCATTTCTCTTGTCTCTCTTGATCTCAAAATGAGAAGGCCTCTGGGCACTTCTCTAAGAGGTACAGTGGATAGAATGCTGGGCATGGAATCAGGAAGAGCAGAGTTCAAATCTGGCCTCAGACACTTTCTACCTGTGTGATCCTGGGCAAATTACTTCACTCTGTTTGCCTCAGTTTCCTCATCTGTAAAGTGAGCTCGAGAAGGAAATGGCAAACCACTCCAGGATATTTGCCAAGAAAACTCCAAATGGGTCAGGAGAATTCAGATAAGACCGAACAACAAACTTCCATGTAGTAGTCTTCAAACCCTTTGGGTTAGTTCCTGCTATCTGCTACCACCCTTTGGGATTCAATGACTCTCCCTTACTTAGGTGAAGTGTCTTTTAATCTGAAAAGATTAAGGTCAAGACAATCAACAGCAAAACCCAAAGGAGTCCCGAGAACAGGACCAAGTATGTTCTCTAACCATCTGATTTGGGGTGAAAAATCCTTTTAACTTCTCTCAGATGTCTAATAGCCTGTCTCCATTCCCAGAGCCATGTTAGGAACTCCATTTGTAAAAAATGACACAAATGAATGCAAGGTGAAGTGAAACATATTCCTCCATTTGGGGGAAATGCTAGCGTGCATCTGTACGTAAACCATCTCCAGTTGCTGTGGTGAGGATTCAACCAGGTGAAGAATTTGAGAAAAGGGAAAATGGCTCTCCTCTCTAGGATGGACAGATTTCCCAAGACCTGAGCCCACCCTGGACCATGGCCATGCCCCAGTCTAGAACTGAGGGCACCCCAGCACCTGGACCCTGGGATGGTTTCTTACTCTATATGGATGCTGACTCCCCTGCCATTTTTTTTCATTCTCATCTTTGAATACTCAGTGCTCAGCACTTAACCAACATTTTTGATTATTTGAGATTCAGTCAATTCCTTCTTGGGTCATGGTTTGGGGACCGAGGAAGCTTGGGAAGCCAGGGATCCGAGATTATGTGGCTGCTTAAAAAGTTCCAGAGACTTTTCAGTGGGGACATGCAGCCCTGAGAACTGAGCTCTCTGGATGTATTGAGGCAGGCTGGGTCAGGCAGACAGGGGCTCTTTAGAGGCAGGAGGCAGACAGACTAGGGAAGGACTGGCCCCAGTATTATGACAACCTCTCATTGTATAAGCCAATTAGCTCAGGAGTTAGAGTGAACATTAATGAGGTCAAGGTTGTGGGTTTGATCTGCAGACCATGAGATGCCCAGGAAAAGTGTCATTTTCCAGCTATCCCTCTAACTACAGCCCCAGACCCTGGCCCCAAGCTCATTCCATTCACTTCCTTCATTCAGTAGGTATTGTGTTGGAATTGATGATATTTAGACAAAAATGAAGTCATCCCGAAAGAAGGAACTCTCTCTCTCTTTTTTTAACCCTTGCTTTCTGCCTTAGAATTGATACTAATTATCATTTCTTAAATAGAAGAGTGGTAAGGGGCAAGGCAAATGGGGTTAAGAGATTTGCCCAGGGTAATGTAGCTAGGAAGCGTCTGAGGTTAGATTTGAACCCAGGACCTCCCATCTGTGGGCTGACTCTTTATCCACTGAGCCACCTACTTGCCACCAGAAAAAAAGAATTCTTAACTTGGGGTCCAGGAATTTGTTTTTAAAGGAATATTTTGATGAATGTACTTCAATTTAGTCAGTGTCTTTTTACCATCCTATAGTTTCTGTTTCATCATTAAAAATGTAATTCTCAGAGGGGGTCTTCTGCAGTCTGTCAAAGGAGTCTGGGATATGCCCAGAAAAGGTTCAGAATCTCTGCCCTCTAGAGACTGGGGCTGGAGTGTAGATCTGGGAGCCAATGGACTTACATTCCAATGGGGAGAAACAAAATGCACTGATTAGTAAATACAAAATATGTCAGTTCAATAAAAAGTAATTGTGGGTGGCTGGCACAACTTGAGTAGGATGCTGAGTTTCACAGAGGAACTATCAGTTAAGTGTACCTTTGAAGGAAGTCAGGGATTCTGAATGGCAGAGGTGAGGAGGGAGAGCACTTCAGACCTGGGAAATGGACTTTACAAAGCACCAAGGCAGGGGAAGGAATCTCTTATATGAAGAAAAGCAAAATGGGCAATTTGATGGGCGATGAGTCTAGAAAGGAGGCTGGACCAAACTGAGCAGACCTCTGGCCCCAGCTTATACCTCACAGAGATCAAAGAAGAAAAGGCCTCTATGTACCAAAATTTGGCAGCTCTTTTTTGTGGTAGTCAAACGTGAAAGTGATGGCCTCTTATTGGTGTTGTTCAGTCATGTCTGACTCTTCATGAACTCATTTGGGGTTTTCTTGGCAAAGATACTGAAGTAGTTTGCCATTTTCTTCTTCAACTCATTTTACAGATGAGGAAATTGAGGCAAATCGAGTTAAGTGACTCATCCAGGGTCACACAGTTGTGAGTAAGACCCAATTTGAACACATGAAGATAGGTCTTCCTGATGAGAAGTCTGGAGCTCTATCCACTGTACTTAGATGCCCAGCCTTTTATTGGGGAATGGCTAACTAAATTATGGCATACGAAAATAATGGAATATTGCTATGCTATGAAAAATGATGAAACACAGTTTGAGAGGAAATGAATGGAGGAATGGATGTAGAGTGGAAGGAGGAGAATTAGAACAATTTGTATAACGGTAACAAGATTATGTGTCATTGGAAGGACAAATACTGAAGCTAAAGCTTAAATACTTTGACCACATAATGAAAAGACAGGACTCATTAGAAAAGACCCCAATGTTGGAGCAGATTGAAGGCGAAAGGAGAAGGGGACGGCCAACAATGAGATGGATTGAGAGTGTCATGAAAGCCACGAACATGAGCTTGGAAAGGCGGCAGGAGATAGTGGGGGTTAGAGGGACCTGGGTTGCTATGGTCTATGGGTCTAGGAGAGTCCAACATGACTGAACAACTTCATCATAGAGAAAGGCCACTTTGGAAAACTTCAGAACTCTGATCAAAACAGTGATGAGTCACAAGTCAAAAGGGACAAAGATGAAACATTTCACTTGCCTTCCAGATGAGGGGAGGGGGAGGGAGGGGGAAAATGAGAGAGAGAGAGAGAGAGAGAGAGAGAGAGAGAGAGAGAGAGAGGGAGGGAGGGAGGGAGGGAGGGGGAAATGAGAGAGAGAGAGAGGGAGGGAGGGAAGGAGGGAGAGGGAGAGGGAAAGTGAGAGAGAGAGAGAGAAAGAGAGAGAGAGAGAAAGAGAGAGGAGGGAGGGAGGGAGAGGGAGAGGGAAAGTGAGAGAGAGAAAGAGAGAGAGGGAGGGAGGGAAGGAGGGAGAGGGAGAGGGAAAATGAGAGAGAGAGACAAAGAGAGAGAGAAAGAGAGAGAGAGGGAGGGAGGGAAGGAGGGAGGGAGGGAGAGGGAAAATGAGAGAGAGGGAGGGAGAAAGAGGGGAAATGAGAGAGAGAGAGAGAGAGAGAGAGAGAGAGAGAGAGAGAGAGAGAGAGAGAGAGAGAGAGAGAGAGAGAGAGAGAGAGAGAAAATGCAGAGGGAGACAAACATTTTCAGACATGTATAATGTGGGAATGTTTTGCTTGACTACAAAGCTATGTGTTAAAGGCTTTATTTTTTTCTCTTTATTTTTTCTGCTGGGGGTTTTTAATTTGATCGCTTTCCAGTTTTTTCATTTGCATTTCCAATTGATTGATCTCTGCTCTCCCTTGTTTGTTAATATAAGCATTCAGGGATATGAATTTACCTCTGATTACCGCTTTGGCTGCATCCCAAAATTCTCTTTATTTTTTAATTTGCTCAAGACAGGGGTAGTAGGAGGGACAGATATAGTTTTAAATTTTTAATTTTTAATTAAATTTTAAATAAAAAAATTAAAATTAAATAACATATTTTAAAAGGAGGTGGAGAAAGGAAGACTAAAGTCAGATTATGAAGAGATTTCAAAGCCAAATCAAGAAGTTTGCATTTGATCCTGGAGGCAAGAAATACTGAAATTTCTTGAGCAGTGGAATGATCTGGTCAAACTATGCCTTAGGAATATTGATTTGGTAACTCTGGGTTAGATGTGTATTGAGTTTGAAATATGCCTCATTTAATTAATTTAATTTAATTACCAGCTGGGTAGCTCCTGGGCAAGTCATTTTACTTCTTTCTGTCCCAGTTTCCTCATCTTTAAAATGAGGGGGGTTGGACTCAATGGTCTCTAAGGTCCATTCTGGCTCTCAATGTGTGACCTTACAAAGGGTACAGAGGGGTTACAAATAACACTAATAATAACTTGCACCTTGACCTTTAAAGTTGGCAAAACCCTTTGTAGACATTCTCTCATTTGACTTTCATCAAAAACTCTGTGGATTTGGAGGTACAAAATCATAAAAATCTCTTTGTTCACAGGGACCTCAGAAGTCATACCATTCGATTTGTCCCTTCTACATTGTACCTGACAAGTGGTCATCACTGGGGCAACTAGGTAGCACAATGAATAGAGCACCAGGCCTGGAATCAGGACAGCCTGCATTCACATCTGGCCTTAGACACTTCCTAGCTGTGTGGCCCTGGCCAAGTCACTTAATCCCCATTGCGTAAGACTTGCTGCTCTTCTTTCTTAGAATGGATACTGAGATGGAAGGTAAAGGTTTTTTAAAAAGTGGTCATTACTTGAAGATTCCCAGTGAAAGATACCCCATGACATGCCAAGGTAGCATGTTCTATCCCCTGAGAATTCTAATCAGAAGCATCTCTGTAGAACAAGCCTAAGTTTGCCTCTGTAACTCTACCCATTGCCTCTAGTTCTCATTGCTGGAATAGCTCCAATCTTGCCCATTTTCTGTATGACATCCTTTCAAATACTTGTTGACTTGCTAACCCATAGGTGAGGTAGGGGGACGTCTACTTCAGGTATGTGAAGACTATGGTGGAATGGGTGGAAGAGCAGTTCTGTGGAGCTCTTAGAGTTCGGTCAGATGTGGAAGATGCCAAAGTCATTCCCTGCATCCTGGGTGGTGTCCCAATCAGCCAGCCCCATCAGTCTTGCCACTGAACTTCAATGACTGTGGAAGAGAGAGTAAGGCTGATGACTTTGTACAACTCTGCTTCTCTTCAATCCAACTCATTCACAAGTCAAGACAAATTATCATGATGTCATTGGTCTTCCTTGAAACAAAGGATGAAACACCAACACCATCATGTCTTGGAGACATCTTTTCTCAATATCCATCCGTCCTTCAATTGAACCTCATATGGAATGGGCTTGCCCTTCACGATCCTGGTTGTTTTCCTCTCCAGTAGTTGTTCTCCAGCTTATCAGTGCTTTTCCTATAATATGGCACCCAGAATCAAATATAATATTCTCTATATGGACTGACCAGGGTAGGGTTCAATGGGATTATGACCTCCCTAGCCAACCAGTCAGTCAATGAACATAATTCCATTCTCAGTGCTGCCTAAGACATTCTTGGCTGTAGCTTCACATTGCCAATTCATATTGAGTTCCTGTGGTTTCTTATTGCTTCGAGGATCAAATTAAAACACATCCATTTGGCACTTGAAACCTTTCACAATCTTCATTCATCCTCTTTCTAGATTGATCTCTTATTACTCCCCCTCAAGTAGCCATGCTACCAATTTACTCTGCCTCATATGTGATATTCCATTTCCTGCTTAAAAGACTTTGTTCAGGTGTTCTCCATGCTTGGGCTGCTCTCTCTCCTCACTTTCATGTCTAGGAATCACTAGCTTCTTTCAAGGTTCCACACAAGTGCCACCTCCTATAAAAGGCCTCTCTGGGACTCCTATTGCTTTATATTTACTCCGTGTGTTCGTATGTATGTGAATTTACTGATTTGTCCATTTAAACCCAGCTTAAAGAAAGCTTGGCAAGATACCCAACTAAACAAAGTCATCCAAAGGGCCTTCGTCAATGAAAATGGAATGAGACCTAGAAACAAAAGAAAAATGTAAACAATTTGCAAAAATCCTTTCAACCAGCTGTCTGTTCCACCAAGGACGGTGGGAGCAATCACATTTGGGGACTAACATCCCAGTCCCAAGGGTGCCTACAGAGAAGAAAGAAATGGTGCTAAAGAGAACGAAGGCAGGAAAAGCAACTGGATTGGGCCAAATATAAGGAGAGGAGATCCATGTTGAAGGTGATACAATGGTCAGGTCACTGAGGACTAACCTATAATAGGTATCTGAAGGAGTAGAAGATACCAAAGGCATGAAAAAGTTTTGAATCTTATTAATACTCCCAAAAGGTGACTGATAGATCATAGTAACTACTGACTTTACTCTTCCATCTTCATGCTGGTCATTTATATGTAAATTGAGGCCATCCTCAATGAGAGTATTAGTACAGAGAATAAACAAGCAAAATTCAACCTTGCATCTTTTTTATCTCACAAGTGATTAAAAAATATAGAAAATATCCCATTTTGTGAGGGGCAAGCATTTATTAAGCACCTCTCATGTGCTTAATGAGGAGTACTTTACACATTTTATCTCATTTGATCCATTATCCACTGATCCATTATTTGATCCATTATGTTTACTTGTCAATCAGGGAAAGCATTCAACTTAGTAGAACAAAATTTCACCTCAGGTCAGTGCAAGGCTTCTTGGAAAAGATCTATAATCATTCAATGGAATTTGGTCTGTCCATCCATACAGGAAAGACCAAGTGGATGAAGAGTATTAACTACCCAGACTTCAATATTCATGTGAATGGATAGATGCAACTATCTGTATACCTATGACCAACAAATACAAATGAGCAGTGTATGGACCCAACTTAGAAAAAAAAGGATGAGAATAGCTGTTTTGCTTTTGAGAAACCACAAAGAACTTTTACTGCCTCCAAATTTCCAAGAACAGCAAAGGCCCATTTTTCAATATAAACATTTTTTACCAATATTGCCCTATGGAAGAGGGACATGAAGCCCTATTGCCTCTGAAGAACTAAAGACAAACATCACACAGAAGATCATGGAAGGACAGGTGGAGTAGTTGAGCAAACTACTCTCCATAACCAACAAGGAACTTCAAAGAATGGGAATAAAAGATGTTGTCAAGGACAGAAGATGGGCTGGTCACATGGTGAGCATGAGAGATGGCCATCAGAATACTCTGCTGGTACCCTAATGATGTCAGGGGAAAATGACAAAGGCCTCCAGCACATTAAGTGGACTCTCTGTGGTGAACTTCCAGGAGGACATAGACAAGGGTTGCATAGTATGGGTAGGCATGGATAGGTTGAAGGGGACTCCCAAATTAATGAGATCACAGATCCCTTTGAGTAGCAGTGCATATGTTGTTTCTGCCCAATAGAATGTAAGTTCCTCAAGGGCAGGAATGATTTCATTTATGTTTTTGGATTCCAAGTTCCTAGCACAGTACTTTGTAACTAGTACATACTTCATAAATGTTGATTGAGTTTAATTGAGTTTGCAGTCCATTAAAACCTTGAATCTGGGGAGAAGCTGGGTAGCTCAGTGAATTGAGGGCCAGGCCCAGAGACGGGAGATCCTGGGTTCAAATTTGACCTCAGACACTTCCCAGCTGTGTGACCCTGAGCAAGTCACTTGACCCCCATTGCCTAGCCCTTACCACTCTTCTGCCTTGGAGCCAATACACAATATTGACTCCAAGACGGAAGGTAAGGGTTTAAAAAAAAAAAACACCTTGAATCTGTTCTGTTTTTTTTTTTTCCAGATGAATTGCTGCCTAACTGTACCTCTCTGGTCCGAATACAGATGATTTTTGAACCCAAGTATAAGATTTAACATTTATTCCTATTAAATTCTATCCTTTTTACATTTAGCCCAATATTCTAGCTTGTCAACTTCTTCTTTGAATTATGATTCTATCTTCCAGTATACTAACTATGATTCCCTCTTTGTGTCACCAGTAAATGACAAATACATCATCTATGTACTTATTCATTCACTAATAACAAACAAATAAAAAAAAGAAACAACACAGGTACAAGCAAAGAACCAGGGGTGGGCTGGAGTCAGCTCCAAAGTAGTATGTAGAGCTAATTCTTAAATTTTCAGTACAAGCATTGTACCTCAGAAACCAGCAACCTTTACAAATCATAGCTTGGTTTATTGTTTTGTTAATTATTTAGACTTTTAAAAGTGTTAATAATGTATATTGCACTTAAAAGTGTTGTATGTATATACCCTTTTCCCACCAGAGGGGCTGGTTGTTAAATATTTACAAACATAATCCTGTATTGTTCAATAAACATTATTTGAACCCAGGAGAAGTGCAATAGAAAGCTCAGGAATTTAAGTCATCACCAAACTGGAGGACTGGGGACTATAGACTAACAATAATGATAATAGCAATAATGGGCATTTACATAGTATTTTATGGTTCACAAATTGCTTTTTGAAAACTCTTACCTTCTGTCTTAGTATTAGTTCTAAGACAGAAGAGCTAGGCAATTAGAATTAAATGACTTGTCCAGGGTCACAGAGCTAAGATGTGTCTGAAGCCAGATTTGTACCCAGGTTGTTCTGACTCCAGGCTTGGCACTCTCTCTATTGTTCTACCTAGCTGCCCCCACAATATGCTTTATATATAATTTCCTTGGAGTCTTACAACACACCAGCATGGAACTCTAGAACACTCTACTGTAAGCTTTATCTAAGTGCACCAAGATTGCCCTTTGAGTCTGACCATACAATCAGTACCAAATTTATTTAATTGAACAATGATTTCAAATGCCTTTTTCCCAAAAGAATTGCTTGAGAGATTTTATCAAATGCTTTGCTTCAGCCTAGGTTAACTATATCTATAGCACTCCCCTGACCCTAATGAAAAAAGAAGCAGGAATACTTTGGAACAATCTGTCCTTAATGAAGTTATGCTGGGTCTTTGTGATCACTGTTTCCTTTTCTATCTGTTCATGAAGCATCCCTCTAAAGATACATTCTAGCATTTTTCTAGGAATCAAAATTAAGTGTATAGATATATAATTTGTAGCCATTCATTGTTGAAAACCCCAAAGTTGCCTTGTAGATTTTGATACTACCTCTCCATTTTAGTCTTCTCTAGGCCCTTGCCATGGTATTCCCATTTTTCTGTTCATCTGTCAAGTCCCAGGGCAAACTACAACCTTTACACACCTATCTTCTTTGGTCTCTGGAACAGACAATGGGATGTATGGGAAAGGACTCACATTTTGAAGTGAAAGAAGGAAATTATATTTCCAGATTGGGAAGAGAGATGGAAAATGTAGAGAATTGGAGAGCATGGAAAAGGACCTGAGAAGGAAATACCAGGGGATCCTGGGAAGAGAGGAAGGATAGAGCTAATTGAGGGGATTCAGAATGAGAATAGTTATAAGCAGATGGCCAGTGGTTCCTTCCAACCTCGAGACTGATGTGATTTCACACTTTGACTTGCCTAACTACCTATTATCACTTAACCTAAGAAGTTGCTTATCATCAATGGACCTCCGTTTCTTCTCCTATTAGATATAGGGATTGGATTTGAGGATCTATAACATCCCTTTAAATGGTACAGTGGAGTGGGTCCTATACCTAGAGTTGGGAAGACCTGAGTTCTAATCCAGCCTCAGATACTTCCTGGCTGTATGACCCTGGTCAAGTCATTTAACCTCTGTTTGCCTCCATTTCCTCATTTGTAAAAGGGAGACAAATAATAGCATCTACTTTCCAAGGTTTTTGTAAGAATTAAATTGAGATCATAACTGGAAAGTGTTTAGCAAAGTTCCTGGCATGTAGTAAATGCTATGCAATTGTGAGTTATTATTATGTCCCATGATGTTTAAATGAGGATCTTTCTTTTCTAGGCTCCAATCACACATCCCCTCCGGCTTCTGAATGAAACCTTACTGAGGTTAGTAACCTCCCTCATTAATGCATATACTCAACTGATCCAATCCTTAAGAAAACTGGAGGGTTTTTTTCTTTTTCATCAACAACCTGTGACACCAATTATCCCAAAGCTGTCTCTCCACCTCTCCTCCTTGCAAATGGTTCTTTTTCCTTAAGTTTTTTATTCTCGACTAAGCAACTGTCAACAAAAACGAACAGAGATGAATAAAATAAACAATGATTATTTACAAAATCATAAAGCTCAAGTTACTTCCAATTTGTTTTGGAAAATGTGTGGGCTGGGGCCTGCACTTGGAATCTGACACCCAGAGTTCTCTCTCCCTTTTGATCCTAGACTTTAGCCACTTGTCCCTCTTTGGGGCACTGGGCCAAGTGTGGCATCTTTCCTTCACCCCCTTCTTCACTTGTGCCCCTTCAGACTTTGCCCACCCACCTGGCCAGTCCAGCTGTGGGTTTCCTCCTCCCCAAATCTACCCCATATAGCATATTCTCTTCTAGAATTTCATAGCACCATTTGTACATTAAAAGAAATACCCACTCACTGTTGATGAATGCTTAAAAATACTTAAGTGTATTTCCTCTCTAGTCCAGTCACCACCACCTCTGAAGAGAACATCCCACTTGCTCCACTTTGGGGAAAGTTGTGTGTGTGTGTGTGTGTGTGTGTGTGTGTGTGTGTGTGTGTGTTTACCGTACACTCAGATATAGGAATATTTCTATAGGATGGGGTTGAGGGCAGAGATTACATTTGGGAAAGAGGAAAAGAGGAGTTTAGAGAAGGGGGACAGATAGGCTGTTCCGTGAGATGAGATCCTGGGGATCTTTAGTCAGGAATAGTGGTTTCACTGCCTTGGGCCACTCACAGGCTCTAAGGGCAATGAAGTAAATAATGCCAGGGAAGAGAAAGGGGGGCGTCTCAGTAAAGAACATCATAGGAAGAGACATCCACCCATGAGGAAACACCCTGACTCAGATTATGGAATCACAGATGTAGGTCCAGGAGGCATCTCAAAAGCCATCTCCCTCATTTTATGGATAAGGAGGCAGGTACCCAAGGGAAAAGGAACATCCAAGGTCACACAGGTAAGAAATGTTGTATTGGAACTCCATTGCTTTGACTCCACTGTTGGATTCCAAGTCCAGAAGAGGGACAGCCCCAGGCTAGTTCCACCATGGTGGAGAATGGGGTTGGCCCCCCTAAATAAGCAGATTATCCTATTGGTGCCACCAAAGACTAACAAGGTCAAGGTTGTGCATCTCTGAGAGGCAGAGAGGGGAAACTTCTCTTCCACTGTTATAAGCTGAGATGTTTAAATTGGCCAAAGATTGAACCCTAGCCTTGGGTACAAACTGGCTCATAAACCTAGCCTGGGATCAGACTATCTCCTAACCTCCTTCCACCTCAGACTGAACCCCAACTCTCACCCTCACCTGATCTGTTAACCCCAACCACTGAGTGGACCCTAACTCCAGCCTGCCCCCCAATTCTGAGACTCTGAATGGCATGGGGCACCTCTTCCCTATAACATAGCAAACATAAATAACTCCAGGCTCTTCTTCTCATGTGAACGGGTCAAGGTGAAGAACCCACATTGTTAGCTCTTGTCTATCACGTCTGAGGATCATGAAATGTTCCAATTTAGCTCTGCAAAGGAAATTAGAAAGAAATCAGACAATCATGGACTTCTAGGAGCTGAAAGGGAACCTGGAGGTTAACTGCTGTCACTTCTTCATCTTACACATGAAGAAGCTGAAGTCAAAGTAAGTGGGACCTGTCAAAGGTCAAAAGCATTCTAAGGGTAGAATCAAGATTCTAACCCAAGACTTTTGACTCCAGTGTTCTTTTCATTACATCATGAAGAGCTGGAATCCTCTCTGAAAGGATAGTTAAAAGCTGTGGAACATAACCAACTTTCATTCCCCCAAAATGAGTGAAAGATGATTTTCCAAAGCAAAATGAGAGCTGAGTATTTGAGACTCCTTCTTTAGTCTTCAGTTAAAGCAATTTAATGCTTCCTGGAAGCAGAGTGGGAGTCATGGAGGACCAGCCCCTTCCTGTTCACATCACAGGAGTTCTTTTTGCTGTTCTCATCTGCCTTGGTCTTCCCCTCCCTAATCCAGCATCCCCAGCCTGACACCCAGGATATGTTTCTGCTGTGAACATGGAAATCTAGAGATCCCCAGTTTATTTAGTTTGAGTGTAGAAACTCCAGGTTTTGACCTTCTCACAGGAGAGGTTTCCCCCTGAAGGAAGGTCCCTCTTCATCAGACAGCGAACTTCCTTGTAGTTTGGGTGGGAACAGCTAATCCCATCCAATATTGAACATCCCTTTTGTCCCAATGGTTTCTCCCCCTAGGCTAAGGTCCACGACCAAGGTGACCCAGCCCTGGGCTGAGTCTTTCCCTTTTGTGTCCTTTGTAGGGCACCAGCCCCTCACTATTCCTGTCTGGAACTCCTCATTTTCCTTTCTCACCATTGTAAAGTCAATCAACTGTCCTTCTAATTCTAAAGCCCCCAGGTCACCTAGAGTGGTATATAGGTTCCCCAAATTCTTTTGTTCCTCGGAGCCCATCCTGAGTCGGTGGCACTCCCAGGGCGTCTTGACTCTGTGCAGTCTTGGAAAGCAGTTCTGTTGTCGTATTAGTAGCGCTAACCCCTTTTCCCTTGATTAAAGAGTGATTTTTGACTATTTAATAGTTCTGTGTTTTTTTTCTAGTTGGCACTGCCATGTTCTATCCCACCTTTAGCCCATATTCTATCCCTTCAGGACCTGTAACTCTTGGCTTCTAAATATCTAGACAATCTAGACAAATCTGGGCTGGTGTATTTCAAAGAGAGAAAAGTAGTGAAGAAATTACCCCTTGGTTCCCCTTTCACAGGCACATACATTCTGGGCCCTCTTTCTCCTTGGCAGTGTGTGTGATCTTCTGGAGGTGGTATCCGCACTACTGTTGCATTAGTAACCACAATGGTGGAAATTTCAGACCAGTTTTAGTAGATAGAATCCAATCAGAGCAAACCTATAAAAGAAATAGTTTTAGAATCATTGACTCCTAGAAAGGGAAAGGGAAGGACCTGAGAGGTCATTTAATTCAATCCTCTTGTCAAGGTAGGAATTGTGTCTACATTGGGCAATCAATTAATCAAAAAATATTTATTGTACCTTGCAAACCTAGGCAAATCTCACAGAAAGATAGGCAAGAGAAGAGTTAATGACCTGAATAGAGTTCTAGAAATACTAGATATAATGAGTCTCTGGTAGTTACTGAATATGAATTAAAAGGAGCATACATATGTCTAAGTGGTATGTAGCACCTTTACAAAAACTGGCCATGTACTAAAGCAGAAGTTCCCAAACTTTCTTGGTTGACAGCACCCTTAGTGTCTCAGGAATTTTTTCACAGTGCCCCTGGTGGATTAAAAGAAGGGTTCAAAATAACTATATATATATAACTATATATAAATAAAAATAACAAATAAAAGAGTAACTATATATAAAATAACAGGTTTATTTATCAAAATATTAGCAAAAGCTAATCCTTACAACACCCTAGGCCAAATGAAATAACTGACAGTTCCATTTATTTAAGTCTAAACAACTTGTGAATTATGTACTAACAACTTAGTGGCCATTTAGAACATAATACATAAATTGAAAGAAAAAATATTTTATTTCATTCTTAAATAACCACAATTACTTACTAATGGGATGTGGACATCTGTTGTTCACTTACAAATTCTTAGAATTAAATTGGACACCACCATCCTCATGTCCTATTCCACGCTGATTTTTACACATTACTTGATTTGATCACAGCAACCACCCAAAACCCTAGATTTACAAAGATATAAAATCATAAATGCGGAATTTGAAGTTCAAGAAGTTACTGATGTAGCCAAAAGCACAAGAAAACAAAAACATATCAAAAACATCTGAGAATGTCATCAAAAAGAATGCGTGGAATCGACCGATGAAACTGTGACTTACCTCAAGCTAGTAGTCCCCCATTCAGCCGTTCATGCAGTGTCTGACAGATGTCAAGCATCGCTGTGTTTCTCTTGAAAATTTAAAATAGCATGGTGCCCCCCTGAGTTCACTGTGGCACCACAATATACAGTTTGGAACCATGGTGTTATGACATTAAAAACATCATAAAGTAATACAAAAAGGCTGGAAAAATTAAACACATCCTCGACTGACTACAGCACAATGAAAAGTGCAATCCATAAAGGGCATTTGCAGAAAGGATTCAAACTTAGCCTAAGTAATTTAATTCTAAAGAATATGTAGGTCAAAGACAAAATCATAGGAACAATGCAAAATTTCATCAGAGAAAAATGACAGCAATGAGACAATATAGTAAACCTTCTGGAACATAGTCAAAGCAGTCCTTAATGGGAAAAATTATATCTCTAAACAAACTGGCATCAACAAAAGAGAGAAGGAACAAATCAATGATTTAGGCATGCAACTAGAAGAGAGAAGAGTCTGGTGGCATCTGTTCTTTATCCCTTCAAGCCACACCATGACACTGCCATGCTACATGTAGAGAACAGCCCTTACTCCCCTCCTACAGCTGTTGTGATGATCAAATGAGATAAGAAGGGAAGCATTTTGAGAACTGTGACTTATTAAGCTATCATTGTTCTTGGAACATAGTAGGTACTCAAAAGATATTTTTTAAATGAATATACTTGGATTTAGGAAGACTTGGATACAAAACCAACTTCCAACATTTACTTAACTCTATGGCGACTCACTCAACTCTCTAACTCTGTTTCCTTACCCATAAAATAGGGATATTAGCAGTACTTAGCTCATAGAACTTTTGTGAAGAAGTTTCAAAATGCCTCAGGAATGTAAATTATGGTGGTTAAAAAATTTGATAACTTGAAGGAAGCTTGGGAAGTATTTAGTTCAAGTCTGGTACCTGCATTACAAAGTTGCTGTGAAATTCCAATGAGATTATCTATGCAAATCTTAAAGTGCTAGATAAATGCCAGATAGTACTATTATTAGCATGTTCTCATTTGATGGTGTTGAGATAGAAACAGTTAAGGAGCAAGCCAACATCCTGCCATTAATTCTTTCATGTTTGCTGTTCTCTGGATTTTTACACAGGTAGAATAATGGACCCTAACTGGGATTGTCATTTATCTCGGGGTCCATTATTCAGTCTGAAACTGCTAGCCTGAGATTCCCTTCGGGGTAGATTCCCCCCCCCCAACAAGGACAAGCTTTGGGGTCTCCAACATACAAGCTAGTCCTAAAACTTGGGGTTCATCAGATCTTACTAGGCTACAAGTTTGGGGTTTCTAGATTCCATGTCGACAAGGAGCTATAGAACCTTGGAGATGGTAGGCACCTCTTCCTGTTCCCCCATTGGTTGATGACTTCCATTAGTTCTCTATATTTTGAAAACTTCACTCTGTGTGGTTCGAAGATTGTCAGTATTTGACATGGCAACGTCTATTGCAAACATTGTTCTTAAGTCTTTTTGAAGCAACGTTATGTCCAGATAATTGTAGGCAATAGATTTGTCTGAGATCATCTCTAGTTCCATCACTATTTATTTGTTGGAGTCTCAAGAGAATTTGGGGGTTTATATTTATAATATGGGGATTTATCATCTATTGGTTTATAATAACATCATAATTATATTAATATCAGTGTAGTAAGATATAATTATATCATGTATATTAATTATAATATATCTAGTATTAACATATTGGTATAATTACATAATTTATTAATATAATGTAATTATGGAAGTAGTGGTAGAGATGACTCAGAGTTGAAAGACTCCAGTAATGGAGACTCTTTCCAATGGGGCTTGACTTGGGCAATGATCTCTGCTTTGCTTGCTTTTAGATCTGGCATCCTACATGGGGTGGAGGAAGAAGTGTCCCTGTGGTTAATAGCTTGAATATTTTTTTTTCCTATCACTAACTCCAGCCTTCAAGGACTTGTTATAATTGCACAGACCTCAGCCTTCAGTCTCCTAACTGGCCAGAAGAATAACATTCTCAGGGAAGAAGAGCTTCTAGCTAGGGTAGCTCATCTCACTTGAGTTCTATTCCCATTTTGGAGTTGCCCTGGCTTCTCGCTCCCCTCTAGTAGGCTAGAAGCTATAGTAGTGCCCCCTCTTCTGACGCTGCTTCTGGAAGCGACTCTATGTTCCAAAGAGAACCAGAGTCTATTAGAAAAAGAAGAGATCTCGGTCAGAGCTGGGAGAGATCTTAGAACGTTGGAGAAGTAAGACGACCTTAGAACAGAAAATGTCAGTGCTAAGAAAAGTCTTCTTTTATTTTTCTTTGAAATTTTTTATTTAATTAATTAATTTAGAATAGTTTTTCATGGTTACATGATTCCTGTTTTTTCCCTCCCCTCCCTTAGCTGATGTACAATTCCACTATGTTGCTAAGAAAAATCTTAGAACACAAAATGTTGGAAAAAGGAAGGACCTTAGACCAGAGAATGCGGAAGCTTAGAACAGAGGCTCTTGATCTGGGGTCCATGAACTTGTTATTGGTTTTTAAAAATAATTATTTTTATAATTCTATTTCAATATTAATAATTGGTTTGTAATCCATGCAATTTATTCCTTTAAAAACATTATTCTAAGAAGGGACCCCGAGGCTTCACCAGATGGCCAAAAAGAAGAAAGAAAAAGGTTAAGCATCCCTGTTTTAACATGTCAGGGCTGACAGGTAGTTCAGGACACCTAATCTTGGAGCTGGAAGGAGCCCTAAGGATGACCTAACCCCTTTATTTTACACGGGACAAAGCTTGGGCCCTGTCTGAAGTCAAAATTGCTAGTTTCCTGGCCACAATGGGAAATAGGTCACTTTCTGAGTAATCCATTTGTTTGGCTTCTCCGGAGAGCAAAGCTTTCAACTCATTGACCTGAGCAAGATGTAAGCAAAAGCAAAAACTTTGGAACTGGGTGAAGCTGGGGCTGAGGGAGGGGGAGGAGGAAGAGGGATGCTCCAGGTATTGGGCCATCTTCTAAAACAGATGTGCTGCCTTCAAGATACCCAAGTGTTTGTTCAAAGCTCTCTAGCCTGGGTGGGAGGGAGGATTAGGGGCTTAGCCCAGAGGTATACAAATAACCTCTCCTAAGCCCTCTGGGAGTAAGATGCAGCTGATGTAGCAACTCCAGCCCCTTGGTTTAGCACCTAAGATGCTTCCTGAAGTCTGGGAAGTTGGGGAAAGACAAAAAGAAAGCAAGCCCTTACGCTCTACTGCCACCATTTTCCTCTTTCTGGTTAGGAGTTATTTGGCCTATGCCAATGTTTCTTTGGGGGGCTACAGTCTCCCTCTTGGCTTTTTAGGGTTACCTTAGCACAGTCACTCAGCTGTGTTTATGAGAAATGCCAGGAAGAAAACACAAGCAATCTGAAAAGAGGCGAATAAACAAATGAGAAATCTGGCCAACATTCCTAGTGCTTCGGATTCCCCATGCCCACCTGCCCTCTCTGCCTCAGTGGCCTGCCTCTGTTTGCTTGTGGGGTGGAGAAGAGTCTTAGGTGCCATCCCCATTGGATAGAAAAGATCCCTTTAAAACAATCAACCACAATTTTGATTAGGTCAACACTTGGAAATTTCTCAGGGTTTTGCCTACAGTCGTGGACAAATAAAGTTTTCAAAATTCAAAATTGAATGCCACAAATATCCATTAAATGCAGCGCTCTGATACTTACCAGATGTTTGAACACTGCAAGTCACTGAACCTCAGTGTCCTCATCTGCAAAATGGAGACAAGGAGACTTGTACCAAGTTATTGCAAAGAAAATTTTTTGTAAGCTTCTAAGTCAAAGGCTCAAGAATGTTGGGACCTGGAAGCTGGTTTATTTCTTAAAATGTGTTTGATACCGCACTCATGTCAGTTAACATGACAGAAGAGGAAAATGACAAATACTGGAAGGGATGTGGAAAAATTGGTACATTAATGCATTTGATGGAATTGTGAACTGGTGCAGCCATTCTGGGGAACAATCTGAAACTATACCCAAAGGGCTATAAAACTGGGCTTATCCTTTGACCCAACAATATAACTACTAGATCTCAATCCCAATGAGTTCAGAGAAAAGAGAAAAGGACCGATTTGCACAAAAATGTCCATGGCAGTTCTTTTTGTGGTGGCAAAGAACAGAAAATTAAAGAGTGACCCATCCACTAGAGAATGACTGAACAAGTTGTGATGGAATACTATTATGTTATAAGAAATAGATGGAAAGACATAAACTGATGCAAAGTGAAGAGAACAGAACCAGGAGAACACTACTTACAGTAACTACAAGATTGTAACATACTTCAACTATGAGACTTGTTTATTCTGATCCAAGACAATTCTGAAGGACTCATGATAGAAACAGTTGCTATCAACCTCTGGAGATAGAACTGATAAAAGATTGACACATGGTTGTTATTATTGGGTTTGTTGGGTTTTTTTGCTTTATTTTTCTTGCTTTTTTTTTGGCAACATGCTTAATATGGAAATATGTTTCAGATGATTCATATGTGTAATTAATATTGTATTGCTTGGTTTCTCAATGAGTAAGGAAGGGACTAGAGAGAGAGAATTTGAAATTCAAAATTGTAAAAAAATGAATGTTTAAAAAACATTTTTTAAAGTGTTTGATAACTGCATTTCAATATAGTTGGTTTCTTTTGTAATTCTGCTTTGATTTTTATGCATTTAAATTTTAATTCTAAGAAGGGATCTATAAGCTTCACCAGATTACCAAAGGGGTTCAGGACACAAAAAAGATTAGGAATGCATGCTTTAAGCACTATATAAGTGTGAGTTATCTTTAAAATCAAACAGACAAAAAAAGGACCCTTTAAGCCTGCCATGTTCTTAAGCTGTCCTTCTGCATCTCTTTTCATTTAGCACCAAATTTCTAGAATGCCTCTTTAAATGCTTCTACTTCTTCCCCATCCACTCCCATGTTACCAATGCTCTAAATACAATGGCCTTCCCTCCATTCCCTTTTTGCTTTACTTCTCCAGCTTCTGATACTGTAGGCCAACCCTTCCTGCTAGATACTCTTTACTCCCTTGGCTTCTTGGATGCTGATTTCTCCTGGTTCTCCTCCCACCTGTGTGACTCCTTCTTTTCCATCTCTTTTGCTAGATCATCAGCCTTCTCTTGCCTTCCAGTCTAAATGCCCTCTAGGATTCCATCTTCAGCTCAGTCTTCCCCTTCCTCTAAACTCTCTCCCTTATGGATCTACTCTTCCCTAATGAAGTCAAGTATCATTTCCATGCAGATGACTCCCAAATCTATCTCCTCACTCCTAATCTCTCTCTCTTGAATTTAAGTCTCACCTTCCTAACTATCTGATGATATAGATTAAAAGAGAGGGAGAAGCAATGGGGTGGTGAGTTGGAAGAAGAGTCAAGAACTCTAAGACCTAGGAATTTACAAACAAAATGGAGGCCATCTCCTTGCCATCCACCCAGGTTGCCACTAGAGCAAACTGTCCAGCTGCAGAATCCTTTGAACCAGAAGGTTCAGGACTTGAGCCTCCCATCTCTGGAACAACTCTTTCTGTACTCTCTTCCTCTATTAGGATATAAATTTCTTGAGAGCAAAAATGTTCTTGCTTTTAATATGTACATCCCCAGCACTTAGCATTTCTTCTTCTTCTTCTTTGTGCTGGTGACTTAGAATTGAAAGTCTCTGGGAGTGAGGACTTTTTCCAAAGGTGCTTGACCAGGGCAAGGACTTCTGACTTGCTTTCTTTTAGATCTGGGACCATGCATAGAGTAGAGTGAGGATGTGTCCCCGTAAGAACTTAGTAAAGGCTTCTTAACTGTATTTATGTATTCACATACAGCAATAGCTCAAAGATATGGGAGGATTAAATGAAAACAAATTAAAGATGGGGGAAATCTAGACATGGTTCTAGTCAATCGAGAAAGAGTTTATAGGAAGGAAGAGGTTTCATGGGAGAGATTCCCCAAAGGGATCAGACAAAATGATAGCAAGAGCACAAGTAGAGGGGTTGGCCTTGACAAGAAGAAATTCCTCAGAGACCAGAGCAAAGAAGAAAGGACAAGTAGACATGCAGGGAGTTTGGAGGCATGGAATAAGAGATGAGATAGCCTATGGATGGCTTCAATTTTTTCAGTAAAATAGCAGGCACTGTCACCTGCTGGGGAGTCTGGGCTGTAGGGGGGTGGGAGTGGTTGGAGGAGAAAATTGGGAACAGCTGCTGTAGAGAGCATGACCGTCAATCAGGGAAGAATCACTAGATGGTGGTGCAGCCAGGAGGTCCTAATTAAAGTTAAAGAAAATGAAATTGAGGTGTACCTAATCCATTCAGCAGTTCAAGAAAAGGAGCAGACAAGGTGGATGGGGGATGACTCAGAGTTTATTATTAGCAGGGTTTGAGTGATGGTTGTATAAGGGAGCTATTCAATGCACTTCAAAAAAATATTTCTTGAGTGAGAGAACCAAGGGTAGAAGACAGTGTATACTTAAACTGGTCAAAAATAGGATAAAAAATTATAAAGAGAAATTAAGACAGAACAAGAATGGTAGATTGGAAGAACAGGAGATGGATAAACTAGAGATTATGGTCAACAAACGCCCACAGTGTCCTAGATTCTGGGCTAAATTCTGGGGATGAGATAGGCAAAACCGGTTTCCATCCTCAAGGAATTCACAGTCTAATAGCACAAAGTTTTGGGGGGGGGTAGAAAAAAGGGAAAGATGGAAAGCAATTATTATGAGAAAAAGGAATTTCAAATTTTGAGGTTAGGGAGAAGGCAGTTATGGTCAATGATTTCCTTCACACTGGATAATATATCAGATGTATGTAGTTATTGACATGTTTTCTCTCCCAGTAGAATGTGACATCCTGGAAGCCACGGACTGTGTTTTAGCCTTTTTTTTTTTTATGTTTCCAGAGCTTAGTACAGTGCCTGGCACATAGTAGATGTTTTGTAAATGTTTGTCATTGATGTTGATGATGAGACCTGAGATGTGACTACTTCTATGGGTGAGGGGTCATGAGAGTTGATGAGGCTAAAAAAAAATGAGAGGGCAGGGCATGTCCCCAATAATGGCATCGATGGGCTGGGGTGGAGAGGAAGGACCATGAGCCAAGTGCTAGACTCCTTTAGAAAGGAGGGAGTAAAAGCTGTCATAGATGAGAGCATCAAGAGTCTCTACTGGATGATTTAGTCAGATGGAATTAATCTTGAAGTTGCCATCAGTCAAGCAAAGATACATTTATTAAGTGCCTACTGTATGCCAGGAACTATGCTAGGTCCTGGGGATATCATGACAAATTCAAGAGAGTCTCTCCCCTGGAGAAGCAGTGACAACAGCAGAGGGAAGGTTTGGAAGACAGGCAGGCAGACAAATAGAACAAAGGACAGAGAAGAAGAAAGAAAACAAAGAGGGGGAGAAGAAAGAGGGAATAAAGAAGGAAAAACACGGAGAACAGACAGAGATGCAAAGAAAGAGAGAGACAAAGAGACACAGAGATCAAAGGAGACAGAAAGGGGGACAGAGAGACAGACATACAGAGACACAGAGAGAGAAGAAACACAGAGATCAAGAGAGAAAGAAAGAGTCAGACAGACAGACAGAGAGAGACAGGCAGAGAGAGAAAGACAGACAGAGAGAGAGACAGACATAGGGACACAGAGACAAAGAGGGAGACAAAGAGGGAGAAGAGACACAAAGATCGAGAAAGAGAGACAGAGTGAGTCAGAGAAACAGAGACAGACAGAGACACAGAGATTGAGAAAGAGAGAGAGTCGGACAGACAGATAGAGACAGACAGACAGAGACACACAGAGATACAGAGAGAAGAGTCAGAGATGGAGAGAGAGAGACTGAGAGTGAGTCAGTGAGACAGATAGAGGCAGAGAGAGAAACCTTTATTTTTAAATGGCTCAAAGCTCTTGATCTATCTCTCCTTTTCCTGTCTTTGCAGTGTCCCTCTGAGGAAGCAGGTGGTCATTTATCTCCATTTCACAGGTAAAAAATGGCCCTAGATCAACAGTGGTCGAATAGAAACTCGGAGCCAGAAGAGATGGTCCTGCCCTCCTTTCCAAATCCCCACATACACAAACATCTCATTCTTACTAAGCTGAGTCTATAGACAGGGAGTGACTTGCCCCAGACTACTGAGAGGCAGCACCTAGCACAGTGCCTGACACACGAGAGGTATTTAATAAATACTTTAAAAAAAAATTCTTATCTTCTGTCTCAGAATTGATACCAAATATTGATTCCAAAGCAGAAAAGTGGTCAGGGCTAGGCAAGGGGGGTGAAGTGACTTGCCCAGGGTCACACAGCTAGGAAGTATCTGATGCCACATTTGAACCCAGGACCTCCTTCCTGTTTAATGCATTCTTGCTGGTTTTACGGACTGTCATGGCCAAGTCTCAAATCCAAGTCTCCCCATCCTCAGTCCATTGGGCTAATAACTAGGCTGGGCTTCAGGTTCTGCAATGGCTCTCCTCGTTTCCTCTGCCTTCCCTGAAGGAGTCATGACTGGAGATAGTAATACACGTCTCCATCCTCAGGCGCCTCTTCCCGTCCCCCTGCCTTCCGCGCGCCATCTGAGCTGTCAGCGTGATTGACATGTTGCTGGGTAGTTGAGGTTTTCCCCCTCTCTTTTCCCAGCCAGATGACTTCAGTTCAAGTAACACACGGATGAAAAATCCTAACACATTCATAAATGTTTAGCTAGAAAGCACGCATGCATGATTTTAAGTAATTAGATACTCCAATGGCGAGCCTCGCGGGTGCAGCACTCCTTTTTCCCTTCATTTCCCTCCTGAGAATAGACATGGTTTCCATCTTGACCGCTGCAGGTAAAGGAAGGAGCGCTAAAAGGGGGGACCAGGGAAGGGGCACCTCCAAATCTTTGGAGGACTGTTCTGTGGAAGAACCCTTAGACTTGTTCTGCTCGACCCCAGAGGGTGGAACTAGGAGCCCTGAGTGGGAGCTGCAGGTCTGAGGAAAAAAGCTTCCTAACAAGAACAGAGTCACGGCGTGGAATTGGAGGGGGTCCTGGGTAGGGGTTTCTTAGAGATGCCTCTTCAGGGGCAGGTTGAATTAGATGGCCGGGAGGTCTCCTTCCAAGATCCTATCACAGCAGAACCAAGGTAGCCTGATTTTAGAAAGAGCCTCTGAGTGGGAATTGGGAGAATTCGATTTCAGTCACTGTTCTGTTAACTAGCGACATCACCTCGAGTCACTTTTCTCCTCTGAGTTTTAGTGTCTTTTGTTTTATGGGAATAATCATCACAGCCCTCGCTCAGGGGCTAAGAGGATCTAATAAAACATGGGTCGAAAGGTACCATGTTCTTTAGAAATGGAAAGGATGCTACCATCCCTGTTATTGGTCTTTAAATGTCTTCCTGCGCTGAGGTGAAGGCCACCAGGGGACAGAAAGCACTCAAGACAATTTGGACCCAATCCAAGATGGGTTTGGGAACCAGGAACGTGAGATCAGAGAGAGACAAACTCAGGCCTTGGCCAAATGGGCAGCTGGTTGGCCCCAAGTTGGGATGGTGGTCTTGACCAGTTTTCTAGCTTTGAATGGAATCATACTTTGGTTCCATTATTCTTTGTCGTTCAGTGCGTCCAGCTCTTGGCGATCTTTGTGGATTACACTGTCCTTGTGGGGTTTTCTTGGCTGGAGTGGTTTGTCATTTCCTTCTCATCCAGTGGATGAAGGCAAACAGGATTAAGTGACACAGCTCAGTGGCTGAGGCCACATCTGAACTCGTCTTCCTGACTCCAGGACCAGTGTTCTCTCCATCAAGCCACCTAGCTGCCTCCTTTCAGGATACTTACTTTGATTCTACTGCTTGGAATGGTTTGGGGTTTTTTTTTCTTTTCTGACAGCCTCATTATCTTCTTTCTGCCTCTTTTCCCCTGGTGGTGTCCTCCTTGCAAATTGAGATGCTAAGAAATATTAGGGTCTATCTAATTGCAATTTCATTCCAGCGAAAGGCCAGGAAATGAAGGGTTTATGGTGGGCCAGGGGAGAGCAGGATGAAAGTCAGCCTGGAAACAGAAAGCTAAGGAATAGGACTTGGCAACCCCCTCAAGATTCCAAGACAGCTAACTACCTTGCAGGATTCTGTAACTGTAGCTCTGGATTTTCCCCAGCTGGCACCCCCTCTGCGTTCCCTTCTGGTTTCTAATAGTAGAAACTTTAAGAAAACTTGAAAAGTAGTGTTTGATTAAAGGAGCATAGAAAAGGGTGGAAGAAATTAGGCTTGTGGCTTGCATCTGCAGGTGAGCTGGAGGAAGGGTAATTCTTAGTTGGCCATGCTTGGCAGGAAGAAAGTTTTGGGTATCCCTGAAGCCCGGCCAAGAAGTCCTTTGCAGCCACAGAAAGCAACCTAGCCTGTAAGGTCTGGGGAATGAATGGTAGGGCCATGTCTCCACCATTCTAAACTGGATGACTAGCCATTCCCTGGACATAATACACTCAACCCATTTCATGGCTTTGCACAGGAGAACCCCCACACCTGGAATGTACTCCCTTGCACCACAGAACCCCTAGTCTCCTTCAAAGTGTTGCTCAGGTGCCTCTTCCCAAAGGATAGCTTTCCTAAGGCTCCCCTCTTAATGACACTGGGTATACTTCATTAGAATGGAATATCTTAAAGGCAGGATGGCTTTGCTTCTCTCTTCTTGGAGAGTTCTCTCCCCCACTCTCTTCCCCATTTCCCTTCATTCTGTCTGTTTTCTTGTACATAATATGGTTTTTTAAAACTGACTTTTGCTCTAGAAGGATGGCTTGATTTTTTAAAAATTGTTCTTGCTTTCTGTGGCTAAGCCAGACATTAATTTCTTTGTGAATACTGCTCTTGGTAATATAAAAACAAAATTTTAACCTGCTCCATATTATCATTTCAATTAAATTAAATTTTAAGAGCACACAAATGTAATGTTCCTCTCTGATTAAATTAGAAACAGGTGCATTTTTGCATAAGGAAATTAAGTTGCAGACAATATGAAGATTTGCTAAAGTACAGACACTGATGAAAATAAGTAGCCCTTTTATTTGTAATTATTGAGGCAATCTGTTCGCAAAGTGTACATGCTAATGGTCTGACAGATCTGCGGACTCCAGCAGGCTGCTATGAACAACTCCAATCAACTTCAAGAGTAACAGATTTTTTTTAATAGAAAATATATGTACGTTCTCTTTTCCATCTCATGGTGCTATTTACAAAGCAGAAAATGCCATAAATAGAAATTCCCTAGTTACACTTTCCTCCTCCCCACCTCCCTACTCCCCCAAAATAATTTTCATCTGGACAGAAAACATTTTGATAGTTTTAAATGTTTCATCTTTTTATACAAATATCATGTAAATCTGAAACCATCTGGGAATAACAAAGGCAGGGCTTTCGGGTAAGTGGGAGAAGGAGCGAATGTACTGCCTTGGTCACTCTCTGCTGGGCTCTCACTTGGGAAGACTCCGGCCGGAGGGAGGAGAGTCGGGAGGGTCACTGACTGGCTTCGTCGATGCGTCTCCGGCAGTACGGGCAGCAGTTGTGTTGGAGCACCAGAAGCTCGTAATCTTCTGAGTGAAACATCTACCAAGAGAAGGCGGTGAGCCAAGGATTCTTTACCATGTCTGGATTTGGGCTCCACTGGCCTGAATCAAGGACCTTCCCTCCCCAAAGTACCATTTCTCAGGGATGGGCGACCTCTGCCTGCTCTGTAGCCAACAGGCAGATAAAGCCACAGGGAGAAATGACCTCCAATCAGCTACAAGTCAACATCTGGCAAGCAGCTGGAGCCTGGCCTGAATGGGATAAAGGGGCTAATGGAGCTCTGCAAGGCCCTCTTCCTACCTGAAAACATGAAGGACACATCGTGATGGAGGCATCTGGGAGGAGAGAGCGGAAGTACTGCCACTGCAATGGCCTCGGCCAGCGCTTAATGAGGACGTCCCGTCTGCTCATGGACCGAAGGACTGCCCGGTTCACCACCACAGGAACAAATTCAGAGCCTCCTTGCTGCAGGAAGCAGGAGAGAAAACAGGCAGGAACAGTGTCCAAAGGCTCCAAGAAGAAGGTGCCGCCACCCCTAGAGGCCCCCAAGCCACCACCTCATCCCATGAAGGAATCTTCCTACAAGCATCCATGTCTGCCAGACACAGTCAGGGGCAGGGAGCTCACTACTTCTCGAGTTCCTTTGTGCTTCCTTCGTCTGAGGTGAGCTGAGCCACCGTGTATTTGCCATCCACTGGTTCCTGCCACATCCTCTGGTGACCCAGAATAAGTAGCGTGGATTCTGCCTTTTACGTGGGTCACCCTTCGAGTATTGGTGGCCAAACACATCCTGGCCATGCTTGACGGGGCCTTCTTCAGTTGTCCATGTTCTCCACCAAGCAAAGTGCCCAGATCTGAACATAACGCTCTAGATGGTCGGCTCTCCACGGGCTCTCATTTGGGCATTCCCAATGGACCGGACTCAACATGACTTCTCAACTCTTGAAGGGTCACCTTCAAGTCTCCCGGCTATCGTCCCAAGATGCTAAATCTGCCAGGGAAGCCTTGCCACAAGGCTGCCCAGGCTCTGGGGCCTGGCCTGCTGTCTAACCTCATCTGGGCCCTCACAGCTGCAGGGGGAGCTTATTCTTCCCTGACTAAGTCCACCTGACATCAGAATTCCTCAGAAGGCATGCAGGGGACCTCTTCAGTAGTCCTCCACAAAAGCTCACTCACCTCAAAGCTCAGTTTGGCAGTAAATGGGTCATCTTCCTCAATGCGGTCCACAGTCTCATCGAGTCTCAAAGTCTGCGAATCTGGAGGACTTAGTCAAAGGAAGAAGCCTCGGGAAGCCCCCCCCCCAATACTGTTAAGACTCCAAATGGCACTCCCTTTGTTTCCTGGACATAGAGCTCATATGCAAGATGTGAAACCTGACATCTCTGGGAGGAGGAGGGTGAAGAGCAGGTTGGAGTATTTAAAAACCAACCTCTCAAACAGGGGGCCTGAAGGTGGACTGGTATTTGCCTAAAGTCACCAGTGAATCATCAACAGTCCAGAAAGGGCCCAAGTCTCCTCCCCAGCAATATAACCCCAGGGCCACTGTATTAAATGATAAAAAACAATACTACTAATGGTGACAATAGCCCCAACAAACGCTCCCACTTTACAGCCCCTGAACAGATGCCAAGCACTTCCATACAGAGTCTTCCCAGGCCTCCCCATTGCCCCATCCACAAAGGATACTATTGTTGGCTATTTCTTGCCATTTTCTCTCCTTTTTGGTTAACCTTGGAGCCTCCAGGTCAATGAGAGCCACGGCTTCTTCATCAGTAATTCCTTCTTCCAGGTAGAATTCCACCAAATGCAAAACTTCTGGAGATGAGGAGTCCAAGGTTGGAGATAAAGAGGATGTCAGTAGAGCTGGATGGATCCTAATGTCGGACCTCTGCCTCCATCTGGATCCCCAAAGACTATACAGATTGTCGGCCACCTCCAGGGGCGGCGGAGGGGCATCACTCATCTTCATGAAGCTCCCTGTTCCCCTACCATTCACCCAGTGAAAAAGGAGGCGGGAGGCTCCCGCTGAGCACTCTTCCACTCACCGTATGAAGAGGCTGAGAAGACAAAGGGCTGCCGACAGTTGATGCACACATTCCCCAGGTTGTTGAGCAGAGGGTTGTTGGTGGAGCACCTATAGCACAGGGGTACAAGCTCCTACAAAGACAGAACCCAAGACACCACCTGAAACCAAAAGCACAGACCGCCTTCCCCGTCCACAGGGGCACAGGCAGGATCAAAGTGGGGCGTCTTCCTCCTCCACCTCTCTCTCACTTTTTCTTTTGCTCCCACAGTAAGCTGGGCACCGGACCAAATGGACAATCATGTGTCCAGAGGGAATGAACAATATGGCCAGCAGCTCTGTGGGCAGAAAGAAGGGGCATCTGGCGTGCCTGCTGGTTGGACCGTGTCTCACTTCCAGGACAAGCTAGTCCAGCCTCTTTATTTCATACAGAAGGGAGCTGGTCAAGAAGAGAAGTCACCCGTCTGTCACAAAGGAGACAGTGGAACAGTCTACACAGGCACCTGGGGTTCCCCTGCCTACAGGTCCACGTAGAGACATGGGGAGGTAGGGCAGGAAGGGAGGGAGAGCCCTCAAAGGTTCCCTCACTTCTGACTCCTCTGCGGCTCCCATTTCTTTCCTACAACATAACGAGTGGTTCAGGGCAATATTGTGAATAACGTGATTAGAAGTCCTTGGTCAAAATGTTCAAAAGGTTTAGAAGGTGAGGAGAATGACGAGTGGGGTTGGAGGAAAAGGAAGCTCAAGGCCAAGGGGCAGCAGGAGCGAAAGCCCAACCCTGGTGTGGCTCCAAACCTTGGAGGCTGGGAAAGTTCCTGCGGCTGTCTGGAGACTGCAGGCTGCTCCCAGGAACATAACCAAAATCCTTCAAGAAACTGAGGGACCTGGAATGCACCTGAACCATCGGAATCCCTCAGGCCAGGCTGAAACTAACTCCAAATTAAGGATAAGGGGAACTGGGACTCCAAAAGGGGAAGGTTACAGGGAAGGTGTGCAAGGGGGGTTCACCCAGAGGAGTGGGGTCTGGGGTCAGAGAGAGAAGGGCAGAAGAATCCTGGGGAGCATTTAGAAACCAGCACAAATTTTAAATTGAATTTGGAGAAGGAAGTCATCAAGAAGAAGGGCTGGGCTGACTAGGACAGGCACTGGGCAGCCAGAGGAACAACAGCTCGGAGCCCACACCAACACTCACCTCGCTGTCATGAAAGGGCTTGGAGCGGATTGTCAGGCTGCCCAGTTCAATGGATTTCTGGAACCTGGCAGGGATCTGCAGACCCTGCAATTTGTCATAGGCATGACGGGCCAACTTATATGCACCCAAAGCTTTGCTCTGTTTTGCCAGGGTGAATAACGTATTTCTGTCATCAAGTTGAGGAAGGAGGCAAAAGGCAGTTAGGTAACCAAGGGTTACTTTGGGAGTGAGCTTTGCATTAGAGCTCCGTTCTTCCCAGTGCCAGGAAGGTGTGGGTAGGAGCCTGAGAAATGCGTTTGCACATTTGTAAGATGTAAATGTACTTCTCGGATGCAGAGGCATATGATTTTTTCCAGAGATAAAGGCAGTGCAGTTTCCATTAATATTTTAACCACACATGGGTTCTTTGGCCTCCTTAAGGCTCATCTTGCTCCCTAAATTCAGGCCAGAATGTTTCTACTGCACTCAGCAATGGCCTGTGACCCAACCTTCTGGCAGAGACTGATAGGCTGAAGGCTGGGACAAATGATGCCCCGTGCCCTTGCCTCAGTTTGATTGCAGCCAGCCCTGGGTGATCTGGCCAGGGCTAGAAGCAGGTCCTAAAATAAAGCACCTGGTTTGGGATCAGGCCTGGGAGGACATAAACTAGACCACGCTAAGAAGGTTCTTCTCTTTCCTCCCTCCCACTCTGAATCCCCTTCCCCCATTTATAGGATGGTTTCCCAGACTTCCCCCAGGAGCCTCGTCTTTCTCATTCAGGTCACCAGGACCTCGACTGCCTACGTAGGGAGATGCTCCACAATCTGCCCTCACCCTCGTCTGGCCTCCCCTTACCATCCCTCGAGTGAGGCCCCCAACACATGGCAGAGGACCAGACACACATGTCCTGCCTAGACAAGCCTGTGCTTGGGAGAAGGCCACCTCATTCCTGGGTTTCTTTCCTTTGACGGAGGGTTCGGTGCCTAAGGGACAGCCAGTGTCCCAGTGGAGAGGACACTGAGTCTGGAGTCAGGAAAACCTGAGCTGAAACTGAACCCAGACACCAGCTGTCTGAGGTCCTCTATGGAGAACAGAGACAAGAAGTGCCCAGAATGAGAAGGCTCAGTGAGGTCTCCATCAACGCCCAAGAGATGGACAGATAGATTATAGGTGCCGACAGACACACATCTGGACACAGGAACTCCTAGTGGGAAACCTCCCTCCACCGACATGAATGAGCTCTCCACCTGTAGCCGAGGTCCCGGGATGGTGAGTTAGTGCAAGGTGCACGCCCTGAGCCCAGGTCCTCTGCACTGCCTCGCTTATGGAGCATGAGGATTACGGATTAGGGTACTGACATATTACCCAACTCTTGTAGACTTCTGAGGGTTCCTCACACAAAGAAAGTATTCAATAAATGTTGGCTGAAGTGGATGCTGAGGGGCTCCTTTAGGGTCACTCCACAGGGCACTTACATAACAGTGATTCTAGGGGTCTAGGGACACGGTATTACTCCCCGGAAAACATGGAAAGCTCCCTGGAGGCCTGGACCCAGAAGGTCCTTTAGTGCTAATTCCCCCTTTGGCACAGCTGCCTTCCTTTCCCTGGCTGATTCTCTACCATAAAACAGGCCTAAGGATAGCTAGCTTGCTCTCTTCAGGGGCTGTTGCAAAGATAAATGGTTTTGTTTGCAAAGTGCTCTAAAAGGAAAAGCTCTGAGCAATTAGGGCCAGGGGGTGCGGCAGAGTTTTGCTCAGAGAAGGTAGAGCAAGGATACACTTTAGAGATACCCAAGGGTGTCTCCTTAGACAGGCTGTGGAGTAGGAATCTGGAGATATTGAAAAGTGTTTCAGGAAGATGAAAACTGAAGGGCTCCTCCTGTAGCAAGAAAATGGGGGAGGGGGGGCAGGGAGAAGAGAAGAGTTAAATTCCTTCGTTAAATACATGGCATATCAGATCTAGAATTCATTTCACTAAATTCTGAGATAATTCAATTTAGGCTGAGATAAATTCTATCTTTGCACTAGCTATGAAAGACCTTAGTAGGCAAATTTGTAGTCTAAATAAGGTTTTGAGTAAAGAGTGGCCTAATTGACTTGAAACAAAGAATTCTTAAAGAATTTGGCACATTTCATAGTTTGTAAGCACATAGACGATTTTAATTACATACAGGTCTTTGGATAAGATTGATTCTAGTAACCAGGCCAAGCCTCCTCCATGGCAACACTTCCCCAGCAGTTCGTCATAATTGCAACGGGCCCTAGATAAGAATACAACTAGATTCCTTTATAAGATATTCAATAATTTAGACTTTTTGCTGAGTTTCAAGGTCTTCTCTCAAACTGATCTGAACTTTTCTGAGAAAACTGCATTATATTCTGTCCTTCTAGGGGCTTAGTACTTTCCTCATCGATATGACAGTCCCAGCCAGGTACCCCTGGGAGCCCATCCTCTTTCCAGGCCCTCTGGGGTATTGGCTTCCCCTATTAGACTGTCAGATCCTTGAGGGCAGGCCTGCCTTTCTTTTTCTTATCTGCATCCCCAGTGCTTTACATAGGGCCTAGCACACAGAAGGTACCTAATAAAATGTTTGTTGAATTGAATTGAATTGAATTTCTGGCTACCTTACTTTTCTATGCACTCAGCCACTTATAAAAGTAAATTATTATCTTAATTCTCCCTGAGAATTTTGCTTTATTTTTTTCTAATGGAGGTAGAAGAGAGAAAAGGAATGCTTGTTAAATGGAACAAAACACCCCCCCCCAATCACCCCCTCAAAAAAAGTTCTAATAAAAAAAAACCAAATCTCTCAACCCCGGTCGCTTTCTTTACCAAGCTAAAACTGAGTATAAGAACAGGCTCTACCATGGCAGGAGTAAGTATCAAACGAGTCACCACCCCCCAGATTCACACTGCTCCTCTGGAAAAGGAGCCCTGCCCCTGGGCTCTGGACGAAGGGACTGGGCTGTCCAATCTCAGTCTGTGCCTCTATTATTCCAATGCCAGTTTGGGAGAGAAGGATGCTCCTTAGTAGACCCTAATGCCAAGGCCTATGGCCCACTGGTTACTGTGGAATAGAGGAACCCATGCTTGGGTCAGTACTTAGTCACCCAGGACCAAGTGGGTGGCACTTAACATAGCAGAAATGACCAGACTCAAGAGGGCCTAGTACTTAGAACAGGGCCTTAAACAAAGCAGATATTCAGTTAGGTGTCTGTATTCCCAGAACTTAGCACAGTGCTGGGTTGTTGGAATTGATTCTGGAGAACAATTACTGTGTGTTACAGAAGTGAGAAAATGGCACATCTTGTTTCTTTTTACCTCTTAATGAAAAAATACCAATATCCCCCTAGTAGGATATGAGCTCCTTAAGGGCAGGGAATGCATCAAATTTAGCTTAACAGATGCTTACTGAACCAAATGAAGACATCAATCTCTGATCTACTGAGTTTAGATGAACACCTAGTGATTCCCCTCCCCACTTACCATCCCCAACATGGTACCCTTGGTAGAGACTGACAGACTTATGGAAGGGGAAATCCACAAAAAGGGGTCAGAACATTTCAGGGCCCAGGAGTGCTGTCAAGATCTTAGGACCATCCACTTTCCCAGGACCCAGAACAACTACAAGAAAGGTAGCTGTCCAGCTTGGCTCTCCACACTTTAAAAAGTTTATGAGTTATCTGGCTTAGTAGACTGAGAGCCAGGCCCAGAGACAAGAGGTCCTAGGTTCAAATCTCGCTTCAGATACTTCCTAGCTTGGTGACCCTGGGAAGCCACTTAGCACCTACTGGTTAGGCCTTACTGCTCTTATTGCCTTGGAACCAATATACAGTATTGATTCTAAGAAGAAAGGTAAAGATTTTTTTTTAAGTATATGAAACAACTGGTGGGGGAGTACAGATAGGAGGAATCAAAATCATTAGAGATGAAATCAACACAATCTCTGAAAAAATCCAAAAAGTTGAGGAGGAATTAGGGTAGTTATAAAGATATGGTTGAGGAAATAAGCTTAAAATGAAAACGATTCCTAGAATGTTAGAGTTAACAGGGCCCTCTGATCATCTGGCCCATCATCTCATCTTACAAAAAAGAAAACTGAGAAAAAGGAAGTATATTTGCTTATACAGTAACCTGCCCAAGGTCACAGTAAGTATGTAGCACAGCTGGGCCTAGAACCCAGTTAAAAAGTGGAGGGGATAATATGGAATTTGCATTTCCAGTAACCTTTAAAAAAACAAGAGACCACCACTTCTAGGAATCATATGATTTACTAGTGTACATTTTAACTATAGAATTCTGGCTATATACCAACTAAGTAATCTATTATGAAAAAAAACCCCCAACATTTCTAAACAATGTTCCTTAGCAGTCAGAATTACTCAGCAGTAGTTTGTGTCTAAATTGGTTTCTTGTGTATCAAGGTCTGCTGCTCATTAAACAGAACGGAGCCCCCTGCTCAGTGAGCCCCACTCCCCAGCCCACCAGCAGGCTCACCGTGTATCGCTGAATGGAGTGATAAACATGGTACAGCTCAGCCAAGTGCTGGAAGTGGTGAAACTTGACCAGCATCTCCTTCTTCTGGTTTTTGTCTACTGCATGCATGGAGGCAAGAGGTAGAAGACCAATCAAACCAAACTCCCAGCTGCCTCTGACTCAATCATGGTAGGTGGGGAAGGGGCCAAAGGACAGAGGAGAAGGACTGGAGACAGAATCAGTTCTTTAAGAGTTGACCATGGGACCTAGGAAGTGGCCGGAAGGAAGTCTAATGTGTTTGATGGTTTAAGAAACGGGCATGGGACTATGCCCAAAGGGTGATAAAAGACTGTCTGCCCTTTGATCCAGCTATAGCACTGCTGGGTCTGTACCCCAAAGAGATAGTGGGGAAAAAGACATGTACAAGAATATTCATAGCTGTGTTCTTTGTGGTGGCCAAAAATTGGAAAACGAGGGGATGCCCTTCAATTGGGGAATGGCTGAACAAACTGTGGTATATGTTGGTGATGGAATACTATTGCTCTCAAAGGAATAATAAAGTGGAGGAATTCCATGGAGACTGGAACAACCTCCAGGAAGTGATGCAGAGCGAGAGGAGCAGAACCAAAAAAACATTATACACAGAGACTGATACACTGTGGTACAATCGAAGGTAATGGACTTCTCCATTAGTATCAATGCAGTGATCCTGAACAATCTGCAGGGATCTAAAAAATACTACCCACAAGCAGAGGATAAACTGTGGGAGTAAAAACACCGATGAAAAGCAACTGCTTGACTACAGGGTTGGAGGGGATAAGACTGAGGAGAGACTCTAAATGAACACTATAATGCAAATTCCAACAACAGGGAAATGGGTTCGAGTCAAGAACACATGTGATAACCAGTGGAATCGTGCGTCGGCTATGGGAGAGGGAAGGGGGGGGGGGAGGAAAAGAAAATGATTTTTGTTTCCAGTGAATAATGTATGGAAACGACCAAATAAAATAATGTTTAAAAATTTAAAAAATAAAAAATAAAAAAATAAAAGCTAAAAAAAAAAAGAAACGGGCATGGGGGCAGCTGGGTAGCTCAGTGGATTGAGAGTCAGGCCCAGAGACGGGAGATCCTCGGTTCAAATCTGGACTCAGACACTTCCTAGCCATGTGACCCTGGGCAAGTCACTTGACCCCCACTGCCTAGCCCTGACTACTCTTCTGCTTTGGAACCAATGGAACCAATACACAGTATTGATTCTAAGATGGAAGGTAAGGGTTAAAAAAAAAAAAAGAACCGGGCAGCCAAACCTGGGGGGGGGAGGCAGTGTGGGGATTCTTGGCTAGATCGATCATGGTAGACCATCCATTCAGCACAGCGCTGTAGGAGGGACAGGTCAAGATCACCATCAGCTGAAGAAGTTGGGTTGTTAGGGCAGCAGAAGAATAGGCAATAGCCAACACCACCTATGTCATTTTGTGCAAAGCTAAGAGAAGGCATGAGCAAATCACTGGTTTTGCTCTTAGTCAAATGGAGGAGAATTCCTTCCCCTTCTACCACCATTCATCCAAAGCCATCCTTATATGAGAAACTTTCCAGAACAGTACCAATGCTGCAGGCACCAGCTTTCCTCCATAGCCCATAAGAGCCAAATAATAAATTCCAAAGTGTGCTATGACATATGATTTGCTTTTCTTTTTATGAAAAAAAAAAGACAGAAAAAAACTGGTGCTCAGATGGTTACAGCTACAGGTTCCTGCTGCAAAGGGAAATGTTCTGAATTAGCATGCAGGGCAAGGACTCAGTTATAACCTCAGCATGGCATTCAGGTATTTGTTAATGCTTACAGGCAAACTGGAAAAAGATGACATGCTAGATTATGCTTCAACACAGGGTTCTAGACAGCCCAGGCAATAAACAAGCCCTGGGTTTTAATTAAAATGTTACAGCTCATGAGATGTTTATCTCTACACTGGAGTGGGGGGTGGGTAAAACAAGCTGGCCCTCTGATATATCCTTACCTTGAGCTATATCAAGACACTGCATGGACAACATCCAGTAATAATACGCTGCGTCATTAAATCTGCTTTCGACCACAGCATTGTGAGTGAGTTGTTCCAACACTTTGACTGCCTCACTCTGACGGCCAGCTTTATGGAATGCTGCAGGAAGCAAAACATTGAGGAGGGTGATGCAATTAAGTTGCTGAAATGGCATTTCACAGGGAACAGAATGAGGACTCAAAAATGGGGATGCCCAGTTTGCAGGCTGTTCCAGCCTCATCTGGATCTATAAAAAGCATCGGCCATTACTGTCCCTGTCAGGTTGGTGCCAGGTTCCAAGTTTCTATATAACAGTTGTGAGAACTCCACTAAAGTTAAGCTAGTGGGGAGCTAGGTTTTATACAAGTGAGACAGAAGAGCTAAATACTGAGGAACCTTTTAAACTAACTAGTATTCAGACCATTTGGTGTCAAATTTCACATGAGAATTAAACTTCCATTGATCCACCTCACTAATAAGTCAAATCTGTTCTTGGGTTAATTGTTTTATTTTCCATGCTCATCCTCAGCTGAGGCATCTTTGGAGTCCTGACTTCTGAAAAACTGGTTCAGAAAGTGCATCAAAATTGGATAACAAATGAGAATCGTCTGTAAGTGTGGGCTTTTCACCTGAGCACCACAGACGGAAAGCCTCAACCCAGGACACTCCCACATCCTTTTGAACTTACAATGTCCAAATTCATTTTAAAGAAAGGAAAGAGACTCTTGCTTTTGTTCCAATCCTGCCTCAATCTCTTGTCTGAGCACCAAGTTACTATGGCGATGGATTCTTAGAAATGCAGAGACAGACAGATGGATAGGTTGATATGTTTTGTCCAAACATGCAGATACTTCAGCAACTGGGTACTCTGGAAATGCTTACATGATAAAAGAACACTCTGTCTGTCAGTAATGCCTAAAAACCATATTCCCAAACTCCTCTATGAATTACGTAGCTGGCGACTGTTCCTGAATGTATCTAAGTAGGGACAAGAGGCTGTAGAACAGAATATGGACCCATTTTCAAAAGAGAGTAATAATTATTATTATAGCTCTCCTTTCCCACTATCTCCTGCATCCCCACGGCAGTAGAACTTTAAGGCCTCTTTTGAAACTTCCAAGAAGCAAAAATTATCACACTTTAACAAATATCTCCTATGGAACACCTATTCTATAGAAAAGGGGCTACAATGATTCAGAATATATCCAAGAACAGAACCCAAAAGTGAATTTGGGCTTTTGCCACTGAAAACATCTCTGAATGATGAAATACAAGACCTGCAGCCCCAGGGAAGATGGCGGGAAGGCCAAGGCCAAGTCTGAAAGCTGGGCCTTTGCTGCCAACAAAGGCTCTGGATTGGCTAACCTACCTTTCTGGGCTTCTTCAAAACGATCATTCTCTGCCAACCACTGGGCATAGGGCACATAGACATCATCCTTAAATTCGGGATGCTTCTCACCCAAAGCAAAGGCCTAGGAGAAGGAGCAAATGTGTTCTTAATGAACCAGCTTACTTTGTCCTATGAAAACATTGCAGTTGGATGAATTAATTATGGAGCTGTCAGATTTCTCCAGCATGACAACCCTGCATGGGGAGGGGCTCTTTCCCCTCCTCCCTGTCTCCAGAAAGGCAAAAACAAAACAGCCTCTTTGAAAACAAAAGGCAATTAACAGCAATATGCAGAAGACTGGATTCAATAACAACACAGTCTGTTTCTGGACCACAGAAGCTGCACCAAATCGGAAACATTTTATTTTGAGGGCTTGCGTGGGCTTTGGTAGTGCTGAAAACAGATTTCTTTTAATTGAATCTGACACCTAAGGAAATATAATTGACGTTATCATCATCACTGCTTATTATCTGTTGAGTGATAACTGTGGCCTCCATGCAGTACGGCCCAGATTAGCCATTTCTCCTGAGCCCCAGAATCAGCTGTCAAGTCCTGCCTTGTGCCCATTCTCTCTGTATTTCAAATATCTGATACTGAGGCATCCACTCCAAGCTCACCATTCATTTTTAAAGAAAAAGAATCAGTCAACAAGAAACAATCTGTAGCAGGAAACTCTACATGACAACCAAGAACTGCCTAATGCACAGTCTGGACGGAAGTGTTCCAAGATGCCATAATTTATGCTTCTTGAAAAACCTCCTTATCAATCAAACTCAGCGAGCTCCTATTCCCTGACTCTGGACCCCTCTCACCTCTCCAAATGGGGTCACGTGGATGGCAGAAGAAAATTGTTCTTATCTGGAAAATGTCTACGTTCGCCCACAATCCATAGCTTTGAAGAACCAGTCAAAGAGGGACACAGGAGTATGGAAACAAGCTGACCCAGATGGCTTTGGAGCAACAGGGGCCAACTGGCCTTCCCATTGGGAGCCTTTCCACCTGGCCCTGCGCATTCCTGTCTCCCCTCCCACACCAATGGAGTAGACTCCAGGGTTAGAAGGGGGCTTTCTGGCTCATGAATAGCACAGGTGTAGCTCCCAGGAAGGAAAATTTCTACATGCTGCTATGGAAACCAGGCAGCCCCAACCTCTTAATTTCAGAGGAAAACAAGCAACTTGTACAGGTCTTCACCGTTAGTGGCAGAGCCACATGTCCACATATACTTGTTCCACTATTCCTCCCTGCAGAGCCCCATCTGTCCCCTCTCTCCGGCAGCTTCTCCTGGTCCACCGAGGCCCCCTCCACAGCCTGGGCCAGCACCCGGGCACCCTGGAGGAAGCTCTCCTCACCTCATCCCAACGCTGAGTTTCCACATGAAGCTGCACCAAGGACTTCAGGTCCCCTATCTTCAGGTAGGTCTCCGCTGCATAGCCAGGATTGTCCAGTTTCTTGAAGTAGTGAGCGCATAGCAGCAAGGGCTCTCGTTCAGCTTTATCCAGTTTCCGGGCAATATCGATTAACCTGGCAGCAAGAAGAGGGAAGGCAGGAGTCCATGGCTGAGCCTAACGGAGAGGATGGGACCTGCAAACCGCAAGCCTGGCCTTACCCCTGCAAGTGCCAGACTTGACCTAGCGGCTTGGGATCTGCTCTGTTCTTACCTCTCAGAAGCAGAAAAAAGACCATCCTTCCCTGGTAATTACTCGGCAAACCCTCCAGGGCAGATGGAGTCAGCACACCTGGCCCTTACAGACTACAAAGGCTCTTTAGAAGTAACATCTCAAGAGCTTGCAGGGTCCTCAGAGGCCATTTAATTGAACCCTCTCATTTTACAGATGTGGAAACTGAGGTCCAGACAGGATGAAGGTCATGCAAGTAGTAGATAAGAGAGGGAGAATTTGCACCCAAGTCCTCTGACTTCCAAGTCCTGTACTCTACTACCTCTTCCAAGTGACTCCCCAGACAGTATAGCTCCTTTGCCAACATCAAACCCTTTCATATTGCTAAAACAATCCCTGAGGTACCTCTGGCCTCTCAATCAAGATAAATTAATGATGGCACAGTTAATCACAAAACGATATCAAGTTTTAGAAGAGTTAATACAACTCTTTAACTTCCATGATGGCAGCCTACTTATTCAACAGGAGTTAGTCCAACCCTCCCTGGAAAAGGTGCCCCATGAGAAACACCAGGGGACGCAGGAGTTGCCCTCTGAAGCAGAGGAGAGAAGGAGCTCTTAAAAAAATCTCACCTCTTCTCCTGGTCAAACCCCACCAGCCCCCCAGGATAAGATGGCAGAGATGGTCTGTATGTCATCTCTCTCCAATGGAGAGCAGTTCTCCCACACTTTTTAAAGAGCCAAGGATGAATGTGATGTGCTTGTGCTCTCTGGTCAGACCAGAGTTCAGAGGAAGTTCTGGAGAAGGGGGCCTTGGACAGAGATGATCACTCCTTCCCCTCTCTAGCAGAAAGGAAGGAAGGGAGGCAGCTGTCTCTAGGAGTGCTTGCTGTAAGAGAGTCCTGTCTTAAGGTTATGTCAATCGGCACTTAAGAGAGTAATAACACCTAAAAATAACTCTTTCCAGCAGAGAGGACACATTAAGACAGAAATATGACACAGGCAGCCTCTCAATCAAATGGAACATCCAGAGGATGGCACTTTTTAACAGAAGCTGCTACAGACCTGGAAAAATATAAAATATGTTTAAAGCTTCTCCTCTGGGCAGGCTTAATGTTCAGAGGCACTTGGAAAATGTTGCTTGATAATGAAACACCCTAAGAGAAAGAGGGGACCCTAAATCTGCACAGCTCTTACAGAGCTCAGAGCATTTCTCTCTTGGTGATAAAAATTTATCTTCTTGTCTCAGCCTGTAGCTTTTCTGTTGGAAGCTTTGTTACAGGTCAGGGGGAAGGAGGCAAAGGTCAGGAGGCCAAGGGGGAGGGCAGAGGTGGCAGGAACACACTCATTCTATCTCTACCACAGCTGCCCAGCCAGTGCCCTGCTAACTTGTAAATGCCAGAATCTGTGGCTCCAGGTCTTTGCCATCTCCCTATTCATTCCACCCTGCCTTCCACTGCCCTTCAGGAGCAGCTCCTCCCCTATGCTTTAATTCATAAGTGTGCAGCCCCCAAGGCTCTGAGTCTTACACTTTAGTTTCCTAGAATGCTTGAGGAGAGAACCCAGGGGGCAGGCATCTGAGGCTTCTTGAAAGAAACACTCATTTGTCACCCCCCTCCCATTCAGTCATAACTGGAATGATAAGATGGCAGATACTTCCAAAGGCTGAAAGTGGACACCTACATGTCCACCCAGCCATGATCACCGCTGATCTCTATGGCCTTGATGTGCTCTCCTGCCGAGAGGTACATCTCCACTGCAGCTTTGGGCTCGTTGATATTTCTGGCCCAGTCAGCCTGTTTGGTAATCAGCATCTTGGTTTCTTTGGGGTCTCCAGATCCAAGGAAATCCTGAGGAAGCAGAGCAAACAAAAACAACACTAGCACTTCCTGCCACCAGCATTACATCAGACTGCTAAAATCTGAAAAGGGGAGGGCTCCGTCAGGCTAAGCTGAGCATTAAAGACCACCCCACCCTGCCAGCCATGCTGCACGAGCCAGCTTCAGTGGCCTGGGCTGAAATAAGGGAGGGAGGATGTAGGGAGGAAAAAAAAAGTCCAGGGGCACTTGGGCCCCATACAGGAATTGAGACACAAACCAAAGGCCTTTCCTTCCCCTTTCTAATAACAAGCAGTTATCCTGTTTTGAAGACACCTACAGAGCACTGCACCTCTATCCCATGAAACGAATGGTCAGTGAGTCACAGTATCATAAGAGAACACACATAGGCCTGGTATTTTAGATGTTCTACATCTATCATCTCACAGCATCCTCATAGCTACCCAGGGGGAAGGCAGGGCATTCATACGTGAATATATAGATAAAATTTCAAAATAAAGCCAAAGCATACTGAAAATCTATTTTAATTTTTAATTTTTGTGTGGCTTCCAAGGGAAACTGTGTAGGTAATAAAAAAAAATAGGAGCAGTCTAGTAGCAAGGGGCAAAAATGGCTCTGGAAGTATGGCTGGAAGATCTCAGCTAAGACTCAAGATGTGCTATCACTATTGGGATGGCCTCAGGCAATCATTTAGCTATCTTGGCTTCCTTATCAATAAAATGGGAATTCTAATATTTGTCCTATATACCTGTCAGGGTGTTGTGAGCAAAGTTTTTTGTAAGGAGTTCCAAAAATGGGAATGACTACCCATTATTAATAATCATATAAACAATAGTCACCATCCACCTTGATGGGACTCCTGGGGGGAGGGGGCAAGAGGTTGGGGGGAGCCACAAGGAGAAGCAGCACTCTACCCTCGGGGATCCTCTGATTTTACAATGCCCAAAGTGGAAGGGGGTGGATCTTTTGGTAGGCTTGTGTTGTACCAATTATCTGTTAATGACTATCTGAGGATAAGACAGACAGACTCAATTTCCATGAAGAATCTACATTCTCTACACAAAGTTGTGGCATTTGATAATCTGGTCAGTTAGAAAAAGGTTGGGGCTAAAAAGTCTGCTCAAAGGCTCCAGTCATCAAAATGGAGGAGAGAGGTGGCATAAATCTGAGTTTACTCTGAGGGCCACTGGCTTGGTCCACAATTCAAAAGTTCCGTGGTATACTTCCACATAAGAGACATGAAGTCTTAACAATGGCGGCCAGTAAACAGTCCTATTCTCTCAACTGGGTAGATCTGACTCATATTCAGCAGAACCCTAAACTGTTTGTTCAAGGTTTAATGCACTGGGTTTTCCAGGGACTTCTGGTTCAATGAACCTAACTTACACTTTACCTAAGGGTCATGGTGAAGACATTGTCTTGCAGTAGGCAGAAAGAAGTTGTGTTGAACTGAACGGTGCATGAGACTAAATAATGTTTTCATTCTTGGTAATTTTGATAAGGACACACTACATAAGACATTATTATCTACTTTATCACCAAACAAACATGTCAGTTATCCAAAAAGCATACGATTAATTTGTATGTAGAAATGTCATTTTAAAATTCTGAAAAACAGATTTAATCCTAGAAGCAAATTTGTGAATAAACAAAAATATGCCATGTTAATAAGCTATGTATTCCACATTCCCTCAAAAAGCATAATGTGTATGTACATATTTTCTCAAATTCAAACAGTGATACAGAAAAGTTAAAGGAGAAACAATCCACTTTGAATTCTAATCAAAAAACTTAAAAACAAAAACAAGACCCAGAGTATTCACATTATAGACTACATTTTCTAGGTGAAAATTCTGGAGAAAGGAGAAAGAGAGTAAGATAAACGAATCTGAGGAACAACTAAGTGGCACAGTAGACAGAGCGCCAAGCCTAGAGTTGGGACAACTTGGGTTGAAATCTGGTTTCAAACAATAGTTATGTGTGTTACCCTGGGCAAGTCACTTAATTCCATTGCCTAGCACTTGCCCTTCTGTCTCAGAGTTGTTACTAAGACACAAGGTAAGGGTTTAAAAAGAAAAAAAAAAAGATAAATGAAACTGATACAGCTGAAGTTAAGGTGTGGTAGGGAGGAAGAGAAGCCCAGAATCTAAATGTGATGGTCAGCACTTATGATAGCAGCTGACACAATATAACTTAAGGGGTGTTAAGAAGGGGTCCATGTCCCTTAAATACTTCTGCTACTTATTTCTTGAAAACTCAAATTCTGTCTACCATCAGGCTTATAAGACTTCATCCCACATCAAAAGAAAAATGCAAATATCCTAGAGAAGAGTAACACAGAATCCCCAGTTTACATGGAAAAAGAGCTCAGATATGATCTGGTCCAAATCATCAATTCTTCAAATGAGGAAAAGGCAGCTCCAAAAGAAAAGGAAATGAGGAGAGAACCCAGGGGGCAGGCATCTGAGGTCATTAATGAAGGTCACAGGGCTATTTAGACTAGAAAGCAGGACTTTCCTCTGCTTCTCCAAAGTTCCCAGATTCTTGTTCACTAGTTTCATCTTAATTAAGCTGTTTTGGGTAATTTATACCTCAGTGAGAATTAGTTTTATCAGCTCCTTATGGGTAAAGGTTTTGAAAGATAAAAGTGGTACTGAGGACCTAAAACCTTTTCCCATATAAAGGAATCTATAACAGGGGAAGAACCCTTATGAGGCTTTGGTTGATGGTTTGGAAATATCAGGAAGAACAGTCTGATCAAGTCAGTCAGATTAAGATCATCAAGAACAAGGCACATCACCTCAGTACACAGGGTCAAAGGAAAGCAACTTATAGTTTTCAGAAGGCTATCTATTTTAACATGAAAAAAGGCTCTAAATAACTAATGATTATGGAAATGAAAATTAAAATAACCCTGAGGTACCACCTCACACCTATCAGAAATTATAAATACTGGGGAGGATGGGGAGAAATAGGGACACTAATAATTGTGGAGTTGTAAACTGGTCCAGCCATTGTGGAGAACAATATGAAACTATGCCCTAATGGCTATAAATTTATCCATACCCTTTGACCTAGCAACACTATTTCTAGGTCTGTATCTGAAAGAGATAAAAAAAAATTGAAAAGGGCCTATATATACAAAAATATTTATAGCATTTATTTTTTCTGGCAGCAAAGAATTGATGCTCATCTTTTGGGGAATGGCTGAACAAACTGTGGTATATAATTGTGATGGAATGCTACTATTGTGCTATTAAAAGCAACAACAACAACATGACAAGACCTATATGAACTGATGCAAAAGGAAGTGAGAAGAACCAGGAGATTATTACAACATAATGATGATCAATTGTGAAACACTTGGCTACTCTGATCCCAAGGCAATCCCAAAGAACTCATGAGGAGTATGCCAGAAAACATAGTATGTCCACAGTTTAAAAAAAACATTTTTAACAGTCTCCCATGACAGCCCAAGTATATTTGCAATTTCATGTATAATCTTTTTTCGTTCTACTTATGTATGGAAATGTTCAATTTTTTTGATATTTGTTTAGAATTAAAACAGAAAAAAGGGGAGAGACAGAGACAAATAGAGGAGAAAGAGATAAAAAGAGAAAGGAGAGAGAATGAAAGAGTGAGAGGAGAGAGAGTCATCTAGCACTGAGGAGTCAAATCACTTGCTCAGGAATCAATATGTGTAAAAGGTAGCCCTGAAACTAAGGGCTTTCCTTCTCCAAGGTCAGTTCCCTCTCTATCCCACGTTGTCACTCTCTTCTTCCCCTACCTGTTACAGTAACATAGGAACATATGGAGCAAGGGGTTGAGGAAGCCTGCATCTCATGAACCTCATTTGTATCTGAAACAGTAGGACCAAAATGTAGGCAAGGTTAGGGAGAAAGGAGAGTGGGGTTAAGGATGAGGGTGGAATCAGGGAACCTTGGTAACTTAAAAACAATGAGGGACTTCAATGATCTAAGTATTTGTTGAAGTTTGCTCTATCAAAAGCAGAACAGCTAATATTTTTTTAAAATGATAATATCATTCTTTTAAAGGAAGAGAGGCCAATTGGGGAAAATTATGAATCTGATTCTTACCAGCAAGAAAAAACTGGTTGCTGGGGTAGAACTGATAGAAACTTTGAGAGGAAGTGAAAAGTGAATCTTTAGAATTTATGACAAATAATAAGAGGAAGGCTGGGTCTAGCATCCCAGATCTAGGAAGAGCAGATTTCAGCAAGTTCAGAAGAAAGATAAGTAAGATTCTATGGCCTAAAATTCTAGAGAAGGAAGTCAGCCCAGGAAGGACAGGAAAGAAGGAAATTCTGAAGAAAAACAAACAAACAAAACTCCACCAATTTTTATTAGGAGAAATCAATTAAAAAAAAATAATTGGCAATCATTTATCAAGCACTACAATGGGCCCAGCACTGTGCTAGGAACTGAGGATAAAGAAAGGAAGGAAGTTGTCAAAAGAAACTGATACAGAAGCCCAGTGTAAGAGAGGAAACTTAGACTCAATCTGCCAGAGGAACAAGACAAGTGGGGGAAGGGCAAGTGGAAAAGAGAATTACAGAGAAAGAACAGAGAAGAGCTAAGAAGATCCAAGCAGTTAACTTCACTTCTCTTTGGGGAAGCTCTTCAGAAAGGTTGCTCTGAAAGCACCTCTGAGCCCTGGTCATCTTTCTGTGAATCTAGACCCCTGAATCCAGCAGAAGACAACAGGAGTGGATAAGACTTTTGATACAAAGCTATCCACCTCAAGAAGATTTCCTCTCCATCTCTCCAAAGCTGTTCTGAACTTCAAATCATAACTAGGACAGTTAAAAGTCAGGACAGCTCTCACAATTGACCCCAGAGGGTCAGACAGGCAAAGCCTGACCCTATAGGATTTGGGGAGAAGGGGTTCAATTGTTAGGTCTTATGGACTTCCTTTTTTCCCACTTTCCCAATACCTTATCCTTCAATCTCACTTACCTTATATCCTTTGTGTGTTCCTCAAAATAAATAGCTGTTTCTATAGATCTAGTGCCTGCTCATATATTCAGTGAAAGGGACCAGAAGCTTTGGGGAGGAGAACTATATTTCCTCCCCAAGGAAGAAGAAGCTGTTTAGTCCTGGATTTACTTCAGCCCTGCCACTGAAGAAAAGTCATCAATAACCCTGAAGACAGTTAGTGTGGGTTTATTGAGGAAGAAAAGGGGAGAAAATATCTATCCTCTCTCTCCACCCTTTAGCTCCATTTCATCTCTACCACACTCTGGTCCTGAATTCAATAGTGGGGGACTCCATCCCTTTCTCCCCCTTCATTACACCAGGGAATAGACATATTGGTGAGATGAGATTTTAAAAAGCTGGATTAAAGGTGGAAGCACGAACTGGTTCTGAAGGATGAAAACAAAAGTGTGGCCTTCTTATCACAGTGAGTGCTGGTATAGTGTGAATGCTCAGAATGAATCAACCAACAAGCATTTCAGAAATGCCTTGTGTGTGCCCTGCTCTGTGCCAGGAGCTACACACAAAAACAAGAATGAAAACAGTCCCTCTCCTCAAGGAGTTTACAATCTGTTGGTGGAGATACACAAATGTAAGTAAGTGTATAAAAAATAAACACACAACAATGGTGGACACAAAAACACAAAAAATGGTGGACAGAGTGGGCACTGGTAGCCGAGGGGATCAGGAAAACTTGATACTAAAGATAGTGCTTGAACAGTTTGGAAGGAACGAGGGATTCTAAGAGATAGATGCAAGGAGGGAAGCATGCTAGGCAGACAAGGCGATGGCCAACAGCATTATTAGGAGAGTCAGTTCCTGTTTGGCCAGGCTATGCAGTTTGTGAGGGGCAGAACAAAGACATAGAGGTGAAAAATGTTAGTTGTGGAGAACCACAGAATAGATGATTGAATTGAAAAGGCAGTAGAGTGTAAGAAGATTGGGAAAGTAGGTGGGGGCCATGTCATGAAAACTGTAAAAGCCAAACAAAAGGGTTGGTGTTTGATCCCAGAGGCAGGAAGGAGTTTATGGGATGGAGACAGTGACATGGTCAGAGCTACATTGGTAGCTGTGTGTAGAATGTTGAAGAGGGAAGCGACAAGGCAGGGAAACTGAGCCAATAAAGAAAGTTGAAGAGAACCAAAAAATGCCCTATATTGGAAAAAGAAGAGTAGCAAAAAAGGCCAGGCCAGTGCTCAGAGCTGATGGGACAATGACAACAGTCTTCAGAGAACAGGTGGTTCGGCTTAATGATTATTACTTTCTGGTTTCTCTGCTAAGGAGAATGATTTTGGATTAATAACAGACAAAAACCAATATGGTCATGGCTACTATGGGGTTATTAAACAGGGAGATAAGTAGCCAGTGATGAGTTCAAATTTCCAGGCCCACATGAGCCATGTCATCAGGCTCTGAAAGAACTATGAGGTATGACAGCTGAGTCAATGTCAGGGAAAGTAAAAAGATTCTGGAGAAAAGGAAAAGAACTTTTGGACTGGAGAATGGCAAATGTGGTCCTATTTTTCAAAAAGAGAGGAAAATCTAGTGTACAAACTATAAGTTAATGGATTTGACTCAGATTCCTGGGGAAAATCCTCCAATACATTAAAGGGATGAATATCTACAAATAGAAGTGATCACCAAAAAAGAGCCAACATAATTAAATCAAGAATAGATCATGCCAGTTTGACCTTATTTTCCTTTTCGATTTGGCCACTGGATGGAAAATTAAGGGGGCAGTATATAGTTTTCCTAGATTTCAGCAAAGCATTTGACAAATTCTCTCATATTATTCTTAGTGACCAAGATGAAATGATGTGGGGTAGATGAAGGTATATAATTAAGGAAATTCAAAACCAGCTGAACCCAAGTATACTAATTAAAGTTCAGTGTCAATTTAAAAGGTCTCTAGTAGAACATCCTGTGAATCTTGAAATTTCTCAGACTTGTGAATGTTAAAAATTTCCACATTGGGGAATTCTCCATTGGAACAATTCCCTACTAGGAACATTCCCCATTTTGACAGTAAGAACTCTACTTGGATCAGAAATGGGAGGACCTCTGCTCCAACCGTACTTGGGACTGCTTTGGGGGAGAGAACTCAATGCTAAACAATGAAAGTACTTTAACCCATACTTATAATGAGGCAAAAAGTTCTTTAAGCCATGCCTATTTTTAGAATTAATACAAAGGGGGGCTAAGTACCTATTAAAGGTCAGGCAACTTGTAAACTTGCCAGGAGAAAAGAGGTGAAAACTTATTCAGAAGTTTTTCTGGTTCAAACTTACTAAAGGGATTAGTTGACCCAGCAGTGTTTTTTCTGATTCAAATTTACTAAAGGGATTAGTCGACCCAGCAGTGTTTTTTCTGATTCAAACTTACTAAAGGGATTAGTCTACCCAGCAGTGAATTCAGAATGGGCTGTCCCTTGGAAAACGTCTACTGTGATTGGTAGATGGAAGAACTTAGGGGAGGTGACATAGGAGAAAACCCCCTATATAAGAAAAAGCAGAATCTCTTGAAGGAATATCCTTTTGAGGAAGAGCTCTTATGAAAATCCTTTTGGGATCTCTCTTGAGAGAGGCTCTGGAGAAGGGAAACTCTTGGAGGACAATCTCTAAGGAGGTCTCACTGGAGCTCCTCTGAGGGGACTCTGTCCCTCTGGAGGTTCTTGAGAGAGGCCCTTTGAAACAGTCTCTGGCTGGAAGGCTCTTTGAGGAGGACTCTGGCTGGAACTCTCTCTGAGGAGACTCTGTCACTAGAATCCTTGCTTAGACAGACCTTGTGGTGAGTGATAAAAGACTGACTGACTGATCTCTCTCTCTTAAGACTCAGGTCTAGGCCATGTTGGCTTAAGGCCCTTCATACTTATTTCCTTTTTCTCTCTTTCTCTCTTTTCTTTAATTCCTCATTGTATTATTAATTAAAATCTCTATAAACCCAATTGACTTGGGTATATTCATAATTGGGAATATTTCCCTGGTGACCACCTTATATTTGATTTAAAACCAAGACACTGTAGTAAAACATATTTTCTGCGGTCACAATTTACTCACCCACTCTTATATCTATCACAATTTAAGTCTTCCACTATTTTACTTACTATAATTTATATCTTCCACTATTTTAATCACTATAGTTTATAGCTTTCAACCATTTTAACTCTTACAGTTTTGGTCTTCTACTCTTTTAAAATGTTACAGTTTATGGCTCCCACTATTTTAATTATTACAATCCCAAGGTCCTGTGCCTAATTGTGTGATGTTTAACATTTTTTATCTATGATGTGTAAAAAGGCACATCAAATTCTCAGATGACAAGAAGCCAGAATGTACAGCTAACACACTAAATGATAGAGCCAAGATTCAAGAAGATTATGATGAGTTAGAATACTGGGTCAAATCTAATAAGAAAAAATTTAATAGACCTAAATATAAAAACTTACACTGCAGTTTTAAAATTATCCTCACAAATAAAGGACGCATGACCAGACAGCTGCTCATCTGAAAAAGATCTGAGGGGTTTAATGAACTGTACATTTGATATGAGTCAACAGTACAATATGGTAGCCAAGAACACCAATACAATCTTGGGCTACACTGAGAAAGACATAATTTCCAGGACTAAGGAAGTGACAGCCCCACTGCCCTTTCCTGATTAGGTTACATCTGGAGGATTATATTTGATTCTATACACCACAATTTGGGAAGTACTCTGTTAAGCTAGAGAGCAGCTAGGATAGTGGAGGCCACCATGTTCTGCAATTCAGTCTGAGTCAATAATGTGATCCAGCAACCAAAATGGCTGATACAGCCTTAGAATTCAATCAAAGCATAGCACACAGAACAAGGGAGGTAATGTTCCCAATGGACTCTGTCCAGTAATATGTTCAGTTCTGAACACCTCATTTAAGCTGGATCATGTGCAAAGGAGGGTAAACAGACTAAAAACCCCACCATATGAAAATCAGTTGGAGATGTTTAAGCTGGACAGGAGAAGACATAGGGGAGATATGATGGATGTCTGTAATGCAAGCATTTGAAGGGCTGTCATGTGAAAGAGGGATCAGACTTGTTGTATTTGGCCCTGGATGGCAGAATTAAGACCAATGGGTGGAATTTTCAGAAAAGCAGATTTGGGGGCTGATATATGGGGGAAAAATATATGTGTGTCTAAAAGTAGAACAGGCTGCCTCAGGAGGCTGAGTCTTCCTTCAATTGTAGTCATCTAGCAAAGGGCTGATGTCCACCTATCACAGAATGATGCTGTAGAGAGGAGTGTCTTACTCAGAAATGGGTTGAACTTTATGATTTTTAAGGCCTTTCTGAATCTGACTTTCTGTGATCACAGCAAGGGAATGAAAAGAATGTGAGGTTCCTAAAGTCTAGGATAAGGGCAACAACAATGCTGGGGAAAAGAGGGAAGGCATAAGGAGGATAAGCTATCAGAGGAATCTTCACCTGCTCAAAAATTTGTGTAAGATTGATCCTGATGATGAAAAACAACTACAAGACACATTACCTATATTCAAGGTATAATAACGGAAACCCCAGAATCCCCAAATGCTGGTAACTCTCTCCACAGGAATATAACTGGTGTGATTTCAGGGATACTATGAAGTAACCAGAAAGAAAAGGAAAAAGAAAAAGTGAGGTCTTTGAGAACAGAAAATCAAAAAATGGGAATAATTTCCATCTTAAACTTGTGAGCTAGAAAAATACTATTAATAATGACTAATTGGTGGTGGTCATGTATGGTTCATTTAATAATCTGGTCGCCTCCTTTGATATTATTGGTAAAGGTAGATTACCCCTATTCATAGAGGAGTCAAAGTTATTCAATATTCTGAAGAGTAATTCAAGCTCTAAGTTATATGCTAAGCTATAATTTGCATTCTGAATGATTCTGGGCTCCTTAATTGGACCTAATTTCACTGAAGCCACTGGGAGCCTGGCCAAGTCCGACTTTAGCAAAAGGCCCTTTTAAGTACAACGTTATTGGAGTATTAAATGGAATGGGATGTCAGTAAGTCCCTCCAAACACAAAATTGAGTCTTGGCTGCACAGTCAGTCACACATGGCCATCTCTAGGAGTGAATGAGGTGTGATTATAAAATAAGAATCCTCGTCTCACCATGTGGCCTGAAGACTCCAGGTCAATCTGTAATCATACTTGATATTGGGCAGAAACACATCTGTGTTTTCAACATGACCTCCCCAACTTACTAGAGGAATGCCCTCCTGAATCAACTTTGTGTTCTCTCCAATATTTAAGTGCCAAAAGAAACCCCCAGTGACTAAGTGGGGTGACTGTGGTTCTTCCTGACTTTGGCAGAGCTTTATGGATCTGTTAATCAGTTTTTCTAGGACCTCTGGGAATCCATTTGTGTGGTCTGTTCCTACCATCTTTCATACTGTATATTGCATAATAAGCCTCCCCAGGCTGGCCTTTGAGAGGATTACCTTTGCATACTCAAACATGCGCAGGTCAGTGTACATGTCCAGTGCCAGGTTCTCATGCCCACTGCGCTTGTACAGCTTGGCAGCCTCGTGGAACTTCCCTTGGTAGGCAAAAACATCTGCTAGAAACAGTTCAATATTGGTCTCTCCACGCTTCTTCCTCTCCTGGAAAAATGAGCAGCACAGGAAATGGGCCTTGCAGTGCAAGCAGGAAGCAGGCTTTGCAAAGGTTAGACAGAGCTATTTCAAGGTACCCTCCCTCCTGGGCTTTCCCTTGGGAAGCCAAAGGGGACCACTGGGCAGTTGGGTCTCTTTCCCAGGTTTTTGGTGGGAATACTTGACAACAAAGGCAGATTTTCTAAAACAAGTAACAATAAAACAGTGGGCTGCATAAATTTTAAGGAAATCAAACTGAGAATTTGGTAGAGACCTCTAAATGTGTAACGGCTCTGGGTGAGCATAAAACAAACTCCTAAAAACACAATACAGGGATTTGGCTAATTCCATAGAGGTATGGAGAGGAAAGTGGGGCTGGGGAGTGGTGAGAAGTGGAGAAGGAGGTGATGGAAGAAACCACAGAGACAAAAGATACCAGAAGATTACACTAAGCAATCTCTAAAAGTCAGGATTTTAGAGCTAGAAGGGACCTGAGTAATCATCTTGTCCAATCCCTTTATTTTGCAGAGAAGAAAATTGAGGCCCAAAAGAGGTAAGTGACTAGCTCAAAGTGATTCAGGCAGGAAGTAGAGGAGGCAGGATTTAAACTGAGATCCAAGTCCAGACTCAGGGGTCTTCCCACTAGAGCCCTGTCTCAGAACATGTTCCTGCTGGCACTTGCGTGTCAGAATCCAGGTGATTCTCTGATTACAGAACAAATCTGCAGTTTCAAAGAAGGGACTGGGGGAGGGAATGAGATTAGAAGGTCTATTAAGTTTACATTCCAATAACACAGAGAGAAAGAAACAGGCAAAGAACATTTTAAAGATGAAGACACAAAGCATATTCTGTGATGTGTTTGTTGTCAAGTATTTCTTCCAGAAACCAGAGACAAAATGGCACACATCTTTTCTTCCTATGTTAGAGAGTATTCACTGCTATGAAGCCAGAGCATTTGTCAAAATGGGTCTTCTATAATAGTTTATTTTGCATGTTTCCTCTTAACTGTATCATAGCATTTCATTCTGAGTGATGAGGAACTCATTACTTCATAAAGCAATCCATCATATGCATGGATGATTCTAAATGCTAAGAAGTTTTTTACTAAATTGGAATCTGCCTCTCTGTAACTTCTACCTGGGTTACTTCATCTTATCCTCTGATAAAAACAGTGAGTCTAATCAATCCTCCTACTACATGATAGTCCAAGAACTTAGAGGACAAGGATCATGTACCGTCTTCCCCAGTTATCTTCTCCAAGGTAAACAGCCCCAGTCCTTAAACTGTTCTCCACAAGTTTTCCCATCCCCACATCTCTGGACACATTCCATTTCATCAATGTCACTTGTAAAGTATGGCACCCAGAGACGAACAAGTCTTGCAGATGTGAGCTGACTAGTGCAGAGTTCAATGGGCCTTTTTCAGGACACTACTATTAATGCAGTCTAAGATTGCTTTAGCATTTTTGGCAGCCAAAACACATTGCTGATCACACTGACTTGGCGCTCATCTAAACTCCTAGATCTCTTTCCCATGACCTGCTGTTAAGCCAGGCCTTCCTATCCTTACAGGAAAAAAAATCAGCTGTGTGTAGGATTCTACATTCCTCCCTATTCAATGTCTTCTTGTTAACTCTGGTCCATTGTTCATGGTCTTATCAAGATCGTTAGGTACTCCAATTCTGTCCCCCAGTGTATTAGCTCTCTCTGCCTCCCAGCTTTGTGTACCTAGCACATTGGATCAGCATGTCTTTGGTGTCTCATCCAAGTCATTGATAAAAATATGAAACAGGACAGGGATGGGGATGGAACCTCTAGGCACACTATGAGAACTCTCCTTGTTAACGACATCGATCCATTAACCAATGCTCTTTGCCTAAGAGTATTATTTGGTGCCTACGTCAATTATCTGGGTTACTTAGAGCACTGTGTTAATGAGGCCAAGGTTATAGGCTGAATCTTTACGTAGGCCACTTATTTTTGCACAGAGGAAAAACTCTATTCCATAGACGTAGATTATAATCTCGAACCCTAAAAGTTATCTGGTATAATGTATGTCATTGGTGGGAGGAAACTGAGCAGACAGAATGGGTGGACAAATGTAAATCTGTCACCACTCCTGGAAAAACAATTCTGTATGCATGTTCTCCTGATGGGTGTTTAGGAAACTGGATTTTTTATAGAAGGCCCAGTGTATATTTTCATTGTTTTTCTACAGCTTATCACCATTTAGAAATTCAAATGTGTTATTCACTCACATATCCTTACAGAAAAGTTTTCAGAATAGAAATCACATTTTTGGCTCATCCATTCAACAAATGGTAAATGCTTAAAATGTGTGACACAATTGGAGGACAATGGGAGAGATAATAAGGCATGCTCCCTGAGCTCCAGGGGTTCCCTTTATACTGTTGACCCCATGGCACCATGGCACAGAAGTTTAAATACTTTGCATGGCATCATCCAGAAAACTGGGGACAGGGCTTAGGGTGAAACTTGGGTTTTGAGATTCCTGGAGTCATCCACTCAAGAAGGCATTTGATTATTTTACCACACTAGGTTCTGACGATACACAGATGCTTAAAGCAAAAGTAGGAGTCAGCCTGTGCTGCTCTAAATTCTCTCTGCTAAGAGAGCTGCCTAACATAGCCCACTGACAACCCAAAGGGCCTTTCTTGAGGAGAAGGGGACTTTAAGGAGTCTTTTACCTCAATGCTGTTGATCAGTTCTAAATACCGGAGATCTTGTACCCTGGTAAATGCCTAAAGAGGGAGGGGGATGGAAAGAAACAAACAAAATCAGTTGCTTCCTCGTTCATTCTAAATATCTATAACTGGTTTGTGGTAAAAAGTCAGGATTTAGAAAAGCAACAAGGAAGAAGGAACAGGTAATGATTAATCACAGAGTCTTCATGAGAACTCAGCCTCCTAGAGAGAAAAACCTTTATCCTTGGGGTTATCCTATAAAAGAAATCGAGAAAGAAGTCTGGATAAATCCATCCCTTTGGGACTGGGCAAAACAAAATTATGATGCTGCAGTCTGTGATTCTACTTACTAGGGACTATCCCTTTCCACTGGGAGTGGGGTGGGGGGGGGAACTGTGCTTTATCTATGGGCTTGTAAAGGGAGGTGGCTTGCATCAGAGTAGGGGTGAGCAAAACGTAACTGAGTGATAAAAGACAGCGAGTACATTTTGGAGACTCAGAGGAAAAGCAGGAGACAGATGTCTTTACCTGACAGCTCAGCAAACATTGTGCAATGGGGGCAAACACATTACCGTGCACAGAGGGAGAAAAAGAAAGTCAGAAAAGATAAAGATGGTTTCTAGCAAATGGAGAAAAATGTTTATCACTCAAACTCCCCAAGAGACAGAGCCTTGCACAAACCATAATGGTTCAGCTCTTGCCTGAGATGTGTAATAAAGCAGGTCACTTTAACCCTTGGACTTCTGAAGGCACTTCTCAGCCTTGCAGGCTGAGGATTCTACAAGGGATGCAGATGTTTCATAGCCCTTTCCATGGACTTAAATATCAAGAATCTCTATTGTTGATCATTTTAAATTTGACTGTGTTTTGCTAATATCCCTCATTTGGATTTTGATAGCACAAACCAAGGAAAATGAAGGCCTCTGAGATTTAAAAATGGTTTACAAGGACACTGGCAATTTGTGGATTCTATTCATCTGCATGGGGCAGCTAATTAGTACAGTGAACAGACCTTGAAGACTAGAAGACCGAAGTTTGAATCTTACTTTACATCTTTATTAACTTTGTTTTTAAATCCTTAATCAGACGGATCAATTCTAAGGCAGAGGAGTGTTAAGGCCTAGGCAACTGGGGTTAAGTGACTTGCCCAGGGTCACCCAGCTAGGAGGTATCTGAGACCAGATTTGAGCCCAGCATCTCCCATCTCCAGACCTGGCTCAGGTTCTCTGTCCACTGAGCCAAGTAGCTGCCCCACCTTTACTAGCTTTGTAACCCTGAGCAAGTCACTTACTCTCTTAACCTCAGTTCCTTATACGTAAAATGAGGCTAGCATCACTTAGCTCAGAAGGTGGATACAGGGATCAAGTTTGGCCTCCTCATTATGTCCTCTCCTCTGAAATGCTTTAAGATAATGAAAAAAGTTGTCCCTGGAGCTGACCCTGAGGCTCCCGGAATTGGGCTCCACCTTCAGGTCTCTTCAGGCTGGGGCTGGCTCCACCTCTGGCCAGGGAACATCCACGTGGCCTTCCTGCCTGCTATCACCCGGCAGCACTGTGCTCACTCAGCCCCTGCCTCTGGCCTCAGTTTCCTAAGCTGTAAACTGCACAGGACGGCCTGGATCACAGGGTTCTCCATCCCAGGCATCCAGGAGGGCTAACAGGGTGTGGGAAGGAGGGACAGGGAAGAAGCAGGACCAGAAAGCAGCTCTTCTCTGACATCTAGCGGACAAGCACAGCCATAGCAGGAGGCTCTGAGCCTCCCATTTAGGGCTTCCTGTAGGTCCTTGCACAAGCCCGCCACAGCCTAGCTTTCATCTGGAAAGCTGAACAGGAAAGTGTACGGGGCTCAGAGACAAAGGGCTCAAGCTTTAAAATCCACAGACAAGTGACTAGCCTCATCAACATCACTGAATCCAGGGCTGGCAGGTCCCAAAGACCACTGCCACTGGCTGGGCCAGTGAGAACGCTTTCTTTTGGCATTTACACTTCCATCCCAGCCTGGAGGAAGGGGGCAGCGTGGTATGGGATGGGGTCATTTGGGAGTCTTCATGTAAGTCCCTGTCGCGCTGGACTGTGGAGTCCGTGGAGGGGAGAGATGCATACCTGGAAAGGTGAGCTGGATGGGGAAAAGCTTTGAGTGCTAAGAGGAAATTGTATTTAGCCCTTGAAACAATAGGAAGCTATTGGAGCTTCTTAAGCAAGGAGCTGACAGGTCATAATTATGTTTTTAGAATACTATTTGGTTCTTGTGTAGAAAGTGGATAGAGAGGGGAGAAGGTTAATTAGAAGGCTATTAAAAGAGTTAATTCTAGGGGCAGCTGAGTGGCTCTGTGAACAGAGAATAAGGCCCAGAGACAGGAGGTCCTGGGTTCAAATCTGGCCTCAGACACTTCCTAGCTGTGTAACCCTGGACAAGTCACTTAACCCCCACTGCCTAGCCCTTACCACTCTTCTGCCTTGGGACCAATACTTAGTATTGATTCTAAGATGGAGGGTAAGGGTTTAGAAAAGTGTTCATCTAAGAAAGGTGACAGGGGCCTCAACTATGGCAGTAACTATGTGAATGGAGAGAATACAATGGAAGCAAGAGCTAATTGTGGAGGTAGAACTGATCATGTTTGTCAGCTGCTTAGCTATGGGAGGAGTGAGAGAGTGAAGAGTTGAGGATGTTTCCCAGGTTACAAACCTGAATTAACTACAAGGACTCTGACACCCTCAAGAGAAATAAGGAAGTTAAAAAAAGGCAGGCATAGAGGAAAAGATGGGCTCTACTTCGGACATATTGAGTATGAGATGCCTATAGGATGCCCAGTTTGCTAGTGAGAGGACAAAAGTTCGAAGAGAGAGACTAGGGCTGGAAACAGAGATGTGGGAATCATCAGCATAGAGATCACTGAGCTCATGGGAGCTAATGAGGTTATCAAATGAAAGTGATAGAAAGAGAAGAGAAGAGGGCCTAGGACAGAGCCTAAAGCTAAACACACACAGTTACAGGGTACGGCATGAAAATGAGCCAACAAAGGAGATAGAGAAGCAAGCTGGCTAGCAGAAGGAGAACCAAAAGAGAACAGAAGCATGAAAACTCAAAAAAGAGAAGAGCATCTGGGAGGGTAAGGTGGTCACTAGCGCCAAATACTTCTGAATAGTCATGAAGGATGAGGACTGGGAAGAAGCCTCTGGATTTCTCAATCAAGAGGTCATTGGCTGCTGTGGACAGAAGGGTTTTAATCAGTGATGAGGTCAGAAGCCAGAAGTGAGAGAAAAGGAAATGGAGACAATAAATGTAGATAGCTTTTTTTTTCCCCCTAAAAAAGCTATTTTTAAAAATATTTCCTAAGCAAGAAAACAACAGTGACTCAAATGCATGAATCATCTCTCCATTGCCCTGAAGCTCAGCAGGGAGCAAAGATATTTCTCTGAGAAGCCCCCTTTGCAAGCTGAGGACACAACTGTCTTTTTATCCACATTTTGTACCATGCAAAGAAAGCTGGCACCATTTCATAAGGGTTCCATTTAAAAGCCATCAAATACTATGTGGGTTTCATGTTGCAAATAGTCCACCAGGTAGTAAATCTAGACTTCTGACATTCAATTAAATGTTTTACCTTCTTAGCTGTTTCAAATTCCAATCCTTCTAAGGCTTCCATAGCCAGTTCTCTCCAATCAGCATCAGTTACACCTAAACAAGCAATCTGGTAGGCTTCCTTGTACATTTTCCGGTCCAGGTACTGGTACATTGGGGCAGACTGCATATTTTCATTGAAAAGGGAAAGAAAAGGATTGTTTTCAGAAATAAAGCAAGAGTAAAAGTTATAAGACTTTTTCTTCAGAGAAGTTCAAGCATTTAATTACAAATAATATCCATAATGGAATACATTTATTCATATTTTATCTTCTTTAGAATTCAAAGCATTTTTATACGTGTTTAGTTTTTCTAAGCTCCCCAAGGGACTTTCCTTCTTTTTCTTATTTGTATCCCCAGAGCTTAACATGATGCCTGGTACATGGTAGGCACTTGAAGTTGACTGAAATAATTTCTATCCAGCAAGGCAGCTGGTGTGACACTCATTTTATAGAAATGGTAGACAGGCCCCCAAATGTTAAATGATTTAGCAAAGTTCACACAGTATGGGCAGGAAACAAATTCAGCTATCCAGACTCCCAACCTAGGGGTCTTTCCACTAGGCAATGTCATCCTTCAGTATTTCTGATGCCTTAATAATGATTTTATGAGGCAGGAGGCAAATGCAAGGAAATTGACCTCTCTTGGCAGGGAGAGCAGGCAGAGAGCACAGCAAAGTTGAGTGACTTATCCCAAGTTATAGAGCCAAATCAGAAATGGCTCTAGGGATCCATACTGCCTGACTCATTCATGCTTCAACCCAACAGAGATGTAATGATAATCTCCATATCTCTCTCACTCTGCTTGGCCTTTGCTTGACATGTGGAGGGGAAATGGATGGCCTTTTCTCAGTCCTCACGAACCTTGATCTCCCATGAGTATATGGTATTGCTGATGAGTTCTTTCCTTCTTGAAATTTCATCTCATAGAATGCAGAATCTCAGGGTTCTGGAAGGAGCTCTGAAGTAAGTGATCCTTTCCTGAAACCTGGATCCCCCTCCAACATTCAGCAAATGGTCTTTCAGGATTCATCTAAAGAACTCCTAGATTCCCTCCTATGGTCTACTGTGCCACATCACCTCCAGTCTCTCTGGAGGGTCCTTCAGCTTTCTTTGGCTGACCCTGGTTCCTTCTTCTGCTTTCTGATTCTAGTAACTTACTAAGGTTTATTCCTCGGCCTTATGCTTTCCTCTCCTTGAGAAAACTCACAGCTTTTACCGCTTCATAGATGACTCCAAAATTAATGTCAGTAGCCCCTAATATCTCCCCTAAGAGCCTCGCATCTCCAAATGTCTCCTGAACATTTCCACTTCTAAGTTCTGCCATCAATTCAAACTAAATATATCTAAAACTTAACTCATCATTTTGTCTCCCAAACTGCCATTCCCTCCTGATATTCCCACTTCTGTCATTGAAACCAACCTTATTTCTAGGTAGCTAAGCTCAAAATGGTAGTTCTTTTCATCCCATAGTCTCTTTTACTTAACTATTTAATTAATTAATAAAAGTTCTATTGATTCTTCCATCCTAATGCTTATTGACTGACACTACTTTTATATCAGTCCCTTCTCCAATCTTACTTTTATCCCCCAACATTCAGATCCCTATTCCTTTATGCCTTGATTTCTTCAATCATTTACTAACTTCCCACCCTGCCTCAAGTTCTGTCTCCCTCAAAATTCATCCTATAACTCACTGCTGCATTAATCTTCAAGCACAAACTGATCAGGCCAGTCTCCTGCTCAAAAACCTTGGAGAGCTCACAGGATGCTATGACTTTGGAGGGAGGAAACCCAAGGACCATTCCTGCCCAAGCCACACCTGAAAAGAAGCCTCCCCTAAGACCTCCTAGATAAATGCTGCTTCAAACCTTCTCTCCTTCCCCAGAGCTCTTTCTACCCAGTAGGAAGCTTTTTCTTACACCAAGCCTCAATTTGTCCCTTTACCATTTGTGCACTTGGGGGGCTAAAGAGTCCAATTCCAATTCCTCTTGCACAAGACCATTCATTCTTCAAATGTTGGGAAACAATTATGTTTCCAGGTTCTTGTCTCCAAATTGAGGCTCCCAGCTCCTTTAACATACCCTCATAGAGAATCAACTCAAAGACTGTCACAAAATACAGAGAGTAGTGTTGGATGTGGTATCAGGGAGACCTGAATGAAAATCCTACTTCAGATGCTTCCTATCTATGTGATCCTGGGAAATTAATTTAATTGCTATTTGCCTCAGTTTCCTCATCTGTGAAATGGGAATAATAAAAGCACTTACTTCACAGGGTTGTTGTAAAGATCAAATAAGGTAACAAGAATAGTGTTTCACTAACATTTATCTGTTATTATTATTATTACTGTCCTTAGTCGCCCCATCCTCCTTCCTACAAAATCCAGACCAAACTCCTCAGCCCACCATTTGCCACCTTCCCTATCAAACCTTGTTTTTCTTTTTTTTTAATATATTTTATTTGATCATTTCCAAGCATTATTCGTTAAAGACATAGATCATTTTCTTTTCCTCCCCCCCACCCCCCATAGCCGACGTGTAAGTCCACTGGGCATTAGATGTTTTCTTGATTTGAACCCATTGCTTTGTTGATAGTATTTGCATTAGAGTGTTCATTTAGAGTCTCTCCTCTGTCATGTCCCCTCAACCTCTGTATTCAGGCAGTTGCTTTTCCTCGGTGTTTCCACTCCCATAGTTTGTCCTTTGCTTATGAATAGTGTTTTTTCTCCTGGATCCCTGCAAATTGTTCAGGGACATTACACCGCCCCTAATGGAGAAGTCCATTACGTTCGATTATACCACCGTGTATTAGTCTCTGTGTACAATGTTCTCCTGGTTCTGCTCCTCTCGCTCTGCATCACTTCCTGGAGGTTGTTCCAGTCTCCATGGAACTTCTCCACTTTATTATTCCTTTCAGCACAATAGTATTCCATCACCAACATATACCACAGTTTGTTCAGCCATTCCCCAATTGATGGGCATCCCCTCGTTTTCCAGTTTTGGGCCACCACAAAGAGCGCAGCTATGAATATTTTTGTACAAGTCTTTGTGTCCATTATCTCTTTGGGGTACAGACCCAGCAGTGCTATGGCTGGGTCAAAGGGTAGATATTCTTTTGTCGCCCTTTGGGCATAGTTCCAAATTGCCCTCCAGAATGGTTGGATCATCAAACCTTGTTTTTCATTACTCCTGGATGTCAGTCAGTCCCAGACTATACCATTACTGGAACATGTTATATCCTCCTGTCTCTATGCTTTCGATTCTTCCCTCCCTCCCTTCTACCTAGTCCAAATGCCCTACTCCACCTTCGAGGCCCGCCTGATCCCATTTTCATCACTTGTGAATCTTCAGAGATCTCTCCTGTGAGATCCAGAAATCTATCCTTCCTCCCTTGGTTGGGACAAACCAAATCTATTCTTTGATGTGTGCCTTCTTTGCCCATCTCTTCTCTCTCCCAATTAGCCTTTAAGTGACTGACACCATATCTCATGCATCTTGTGTGTCTCCACAAAGGGCTGGGCAAAGATGGTGATTCACTCATTCAATGTTCTGCACCAACAATGAACAACCAGGCTTGTTTGGGGGTTCCAGGAATGAGAATTTTAAAAATAAAATAAATATCCCCTGTGCCATGTGACTGATTTGCCACCATGAGTCTTGGCTCTAACAAATGCTCTCAGGGCTGCTCTGCTGACTGCCCTGACAACCAACTATTGCCCAAGAGGATGCACATTTTGAAAGGAAACCAGAAACCACCCGAGTGACTCGGGGGCTTCCCCCTCCTCTCCTGTCTGTGGCACAGGCTGGTTGGAGGTGAGGCAGCAGATAAAGGGCCTTTGTCTTGAGGCTTCTCTCCCGAGTGCCCCTGGTTGTGCTGTGTCAGCCAAGCTGGCCATGATGGCTGGGATGGGAGACTGCTTGTGGACCTTGTGGAGGGCTTCAGCAAAGGAAGAAAACTCAAACCTCATCTCAGATCTTTCGAGCAAGCCAAAGGGAGGGAACGAGAGGTTCTTCCTTCTTGAATTTTTTTTTTTACTTCTCATCTCCTCTCTGCTCTCAGCCCACTTATCAGAACTTCCGCATTAAATGTGAAAAATCAACTGGAAGTTGTTTCCCCCATCCAAGACATTCTCTCTGATCACTTCCCTATCACCCCAACTTCTCCTCTCACTTCTCTCCCCTTCTCAGAAAGAGGCAGTTAGGTGGAACCTGGATAGAGTTCTGGGCATGGTGTAAGGACCTGAGTTCAAATCCAGTTTCAGACATGACTAGATGTGTGACCCTGGGCAAGTTACTTCACCAGTTTGCCTTCATTTTCTCCACTATAAAATAGAGATGATCTATCGATAATCACATGAAAAAGTGTTCTAAATCCTCCTGATTAGAGAAATGCAAATCAAAACAACTCTATGGTACCACCTCCCACCTAGCAGATTGGCTAACATGACAGCAAAGGAACATAAAAAATGTTGGAGGGGATGTGGCAAAATTGGGACGTTAATGCACTGCTAGTAGACTTGTGAATTGATCCAACCATTCTGGATGGCAATTTGGAACTATGCCCAAAGGGCGCTAAAAGAATGTCTACCCTTTGATCCAGCCATAGCACTGCTGGGTTTGTACCCCAAAGAGATAATAAGAAAAAATACATGTACAAGAATATTCATAGTTGCGCTCTTTGGGGTGGCCAAAAATTGGAAAATGAGGGGATGCCCTTCAATTGGGGAATGGCTGAACAAATTGTGGTATCTGTTGGTGATGGAATACTATTGTGCTAAAAGGAATAATAAAGTGGAGGAGTTCCATGGAGACTGGAACAACCTCCAGGAAGTGATGCAGAGCGAGAGGAGCAGAACCAGGAGAACATTGTACACAGAGACTGATACACTGTGGTACAATCGAATGTAATGGACTTCTCTACTAGCAGACTTGCAATGATCCAGGACAATTCTGAGGGACTTATGAGAGAGAACACTATCCACATCCACATAAAGAACTGTGGGAGCAGAAACGCAGAAGAAAAACATGTGACTGATCACTTGTTTATAGGGGTATATGATTTGGTTTTAAAAGATCGCTCTGTTGCAAAAGTGAATAATATGAAAATAGGTATCAAATGGTAATATTTTTATAACTCAGTGGAATTGCTTTTCAGCTCTGGGATGGGAGAGGGAAGAGAGGAGATAAAGAAAATGAATCATGTAAACATGGAAAAATATTTTTTTTTAAATTTTAAATTAGGGATGATAACAGCATCTACCTCTCAGCGTTGTTAAGAAGACCAAATGACTAAACATTTGAAGAGTGCTAAGCACAGTGCCAGGCACACAGTAGGGGCTATATAAATGCTTATTCCCTCATTCCCCCACCCAGCTGTGGGGTCTATTTTCCCAGGTTTACAGTTGCTAGTGACTACCCCCCTCCCACAACCCTAAAATTCCCTTGTATTTATTTTGCCTATACTTTCCTTTGAATCTATTGTTTCCTCTCATCAAATGTAAGCTTGTTGAGGGCAGGTATTTTTGTTTTTGTCTTTGTATCTCTGGGGCCTAGCATAGTGCCAGGCACATGGCAGTCATCTGATAAAGGCGTGACTGACTGATTGCTCCCTTACCTGGGGCACTTCCACTGCAGACATAGAGAAAACATGGAGGCAGAAGATCTTGGAGCCATTGTAGCCCACCACAAAGCCTTGGAGCTTCTGTTGGTGTACAGGGAAGTTACTGGCTTTGATGTTGAGATATCCTCCTCCAGAGAAGCAGAGCATGTCCTCACACTGAGTGTTCCAGGCCACACTGTTAGCATTGGGTTCCTAAATGGTACAGGGAAAGGCCCATTAAGTCATACTTGCATTAAGGGCTTTTCCTTTAAGAGCACATGGCCCTCTCATTCCTCAAAAAGCCTGGAAGCTGAGTCAACTGATAAGAATAAGAGCCATTCCCCAACTGATATGGTTATATCAATGGTTAAAGGATAAGAATAGGTAGTTTTCAGATGAAGAAATCAAATATAATCATATAAAAAAGACTCTAAATCACTACTGATGAGAGAAATGCAAATGAAAACCATCTAGATACCACCTCCCACCTATTAGATTACCTAACATGACAGAAAAAAGGAATGAAAAATGTTGGAGGGGACAAGTGAAAATGGGGACACTAACACAATATTGGTGGAGCTGTGAACTTCCAACCATTCTGGATAACAATTTGTAACTATGCCCAAAGGGCTATCAAATCGTTCATACCCTTGGACCCAGAAATCCCACTACTAGGTCTGTTCTCAAAGAGAATAAAAACAAAAAGGAAAAGAACCTATTTGTACCAAAGATCAATTCTTTGTAGTAATCTGAGGAGATATCCATCAATTGGGGAATGGCCAAACAAGTTGTGATATATAATTATAATGGAATACTATTGTGCCATAAGAAATAGCCAACAGGATCATATCAGAAAAACCTGGGAAGATTTACATGAATTCATGCAAAGTAAAATGAACAGAACCAGAACACTCTACACAGTAATAGTAATCAACTATAAAAGACTGATCCAAGGCAATGAGCCAAGACAATTCCAAAGGACTCATGGTAAAAAAAAATTCTATCCACCTCTAGAGAAAGAACTGATGAACTCTGAATGCAAATTAAAATATAGTCTTCTCACTTTATTTTTCTTGCTTTTTTTGCAACATGGCTAATACAGAAATATGCTTTGCATGAATCATATTTATAATTGACATCATATTGTTTTCCTTCTCAGTGGATGAAGGAGGGGGTAAAAAGAAAAGAATTTAGAACTCAAATTTTTTAAAAGAATGTTAATTTTTTTTAATTTTTAAGAAAAAAATAAATTTTTTATAGAAAAAAAGAGCACATGGCTTTTGTCACTGTTTCAACATTACATCTTTCAAGTCCAAATGGATATACAAGTTTTCAAAAAATTTGTCCTGCACTTACAGTTTATACACAATAAAAATATAATCACCAAGGGATTTAAAAGTTTTTTTCTGCTTGGCTCTTAAGCTTCTCAGAGACCTCAAAAAAGAAATCAAAATCAACAGTTAAAGGATCTTTTACATCTATGGGCAAGTTCTAATTGTACCCTACTCTTTCTCCCACTCCCCTCCACCTGACCTAAGGCATCCCCATCAGACATACAACTTCCAAAGCTGCATGTATTCCATGGATAAGGAATAGAGGCAGGAGTAAGGGTGGGAAGAGTAGAATGAGTTCAAGGAGTGGAAGTAGAGGGGGAACAAACTGGAATTCAGGTCTACCCCTAGTTTAGAAGAAGTGGGATGAAACAGTTATAGCAACAGGAAGTAGCTTCTGGATTAGGTGGTATGCTATCCATCCCCCTCCATAATGCTTGACCTCCTCTTGTTATGAACAGAATTCTAGAAAGTTCCAGTGGAGCAAGAAAGGAACCATGACAGAGTAATCCCATCCTTCCTTTGCTGTTTAAAAATAGTTGCACAGTCAAGTGGAAAATGGGCCCAGCTCCAGTGTGCTCTGCTTCATGTAAACCAGCCTCACTATCTCCTAAGTGAGAACAACTGGGCAGTGGTGTTCCTTCAGGGAGGAAAGGGAAGCTGGTGGGTGCCTAAACAGCCTGTCCCTCTGGCACACTATCTTTCTCCCCAACAACATGTACCGTGCCTATCCCTGAGGGTCAATCATTTATCTGTTGTGGGCTCTCATAATATCCCTGTGAGATAAGGGGGGGAAGATGAAAAGTTTTTCATTCTCCATGGGCCACGGCCTGTACTCCAGCTGGCCCAGGGTTTGTTCAAGTTTCTTACCTGAAAGAGCAGTTCCTTGGTGTGAATGTCATACACTAGGCAGGTGTCATTTTCATCCACTACGGCTAACTTGTTGCGAGACGCACTCATGTCCAGGCACCGCACAGCTGTGGCCTGCTTGAGCAGGACGATGGCAAAGAGATTATCTACAAAAATCTTTAGGATCTGCAGAGGTTTGAGGACAAGTGTTAGTCACTGAAGCCCTAAACACAGGCGGTGTCTGAGGAGCTCATTAGCACTGGGGAAACGGCTCCTGCTGATTTCACGTGGAGATGCCATATGCTAACAGAGTCAAACTGGGGTTCTCTGCACATCTGCCAAAGGACTCCAGTGTCCCTCCAAGGCCTCAGAACAAATGCTTCCTGCCCTGGCCGGCTGACCCTACAAACACTGGAGTCAGGAACTAACAGAGGACAAGGTGAGTCTCCTCCAGTGGAAAGTGAGCCTTTCCTTCTCAAAGGGCCCCGGACTTTCTAAGTGCCTAAGAAATCTTTGTGAACAGAATGGAATACAGCCCCTTTCAGGCAGTAAGTCGGAGAAATGAGCTCTCCCTTTCTTCAGACCCTGATGGCATGCAGCAAGTCGGTCAATCCCCCATGGTCATGTTGGTGTTTCTGCCCTCAGAAAAGATCTGGGCAGTCCCTTCTAGACACAAATAATGCCCACAAGCTACCATGCCAAGGAGGTCACAACATAGCTGTCAGGGTCTCACCCATCCCACTCAGAATGTGCACATGGAGAGCCAACTGGTGTAAGACTGGGCAGACAGAATACAAAGACAACCATCCCCCAGGACTAGCCTCCAAAAGGGAGAATGAGGGAGGTTTACATGTACACATAACATACGTATGGCCTCCAGGTCACTTGGAAGAGAAGGCACTAGAAGCAAGAAGGATCGGCACAGATTTCGTGTAGAAAGCAGCACTCCACTTGGATTTTGAAGAAAGGGAGAGATCTGGAGAAGCAGAGATGAGGAGGGAGGGCATCCCGGGGCCCAGGGAGCAAAGGTGACAGTGTTGAGTAGGAGGAACAGCAAAGCAGTCGATTTGGCCCCACCATTACGTGGGTGAAAAGGGAGTTTGGGCCAGGGCTTTACAGGGCCAACAAAGGAGTTTCTAGTTGATCCTGAAGGCAGCAGTAAGTCGCTGGAGATGACTGAGAAAGGAAGTGATAAGGCCAAAGTCACCCATTGGGAAAATCACTTTAGCACCTGGTTGAGACTGGACTGGAGTGGGGAGAGACTTGAGGCAGTGAGACTAATTAGAAGATTAGTATGATGCCTGGGGAGAGGCAATGAGGGCCTGAACTAGGGGGATCGATACCTGAGTAGAGGGAAAGAAAGGGCAAGAGATGTCACCTGATTACATACAAGAGGCGAGAGGATTCGAGGATAACCCCCAGATTGTGAACACGAGTAACTGGGTAGAGAGGAGGAAAGGGAATGGACAAGCATTTATAGAGGGCCTCCTGCATGCCAGACATTAAGAGCTTCCCAAATAGGATCTCATTGGATCCTCATGACAGTACTATAAGGTAGGTGCTGTTATTATCCCCTTTTGACAGTTGAGGAAACTGAGGCAAACAGAGGGGAAGTGACTCACCCAGGGTCACATAGCTAATAAATGTCTAAGGCTGAATTTGAATTCGGGTCTTCCTGACTTCAAGCCCACAGCTCTATCCACTATGCCATGAGGGGAATAAGGAAATTTGATTAAACTGCCCCTCATTTGTATGAGCCCAAGAATCCCTTCAGTTTCCTTCCTTGCAACTGTGTGGTCTGTGGTAGGAATACAGCCCTAGACAAGAGTCTGTGCATGTAACCAGATTACGAATGAGTGTTACAATATTAATCATACATGAGTTACTGTTAATTCTAGGTGTGTGAATCTATTTTATAATGTACTTTATAGAAAACTAATCCATGGGAAGAGGGTACAGAGACCAGGCAGTTACCCAAAAGGCACCCACTTGGAGGCCAGAAAGGACCTAGAATGGCCCTGAGGGGTGCTATGGATTTCTTGGAAAGGAGGAGGTTGGGGACAGTCATGAAACTATAAAAATTTGTGTATTTTGCAATTTGGGGCCTCAGATTCAGCTGGGGAATCTGCAGACCTCTGGCTTATCTGCCTTGCCCACTAAATCAAGTCAGACTTGGCTCAGAGAGCACTTTGCCCCATCCTTTTCTGTTGGTATCCTTGACAGGAAGCTTGGAAAAGGAAATGGGGTGGGGTCTGAGAAGATAATGAGTTCTGTTTTGGACGGTATGAGTTTGAAGTGACTCTGGTGGCAACTATAGGGGCCTCAGTGTATTGAGAGCCAAGCCAAGAGATCCTGGGTTCAAATGTGGCCTCAGACACTTAACCCCCATTGCCTAGACCTCACTGCTCTTCTGCCTTGGAACCAATACACAGTACTGATTCTAAGATGGAAGGTAAGGGTTTAAAAAATAAAACAAAACTGGGACATCCAATTAAAATATGCAACCAGAATTTAAAAATGAGAGTAGTGCTAAATATATAGATTCAAAAGTTCATCTGCATAGAAATGATAATTCAACTATGTGAGTCAATGAAATCACCAAGTGAGAATATATGATAATAATGATGATGACTAACATTTCTATAGCACTATGTAACAGGCACTGAGCTAAGTACTTTAATATCTCATTTGATATTCTCAAAAACCCTGGGAGGTAGGTGCTGTTATTATCCCCATTTTATAGATGAAGAAACTGAGACAAAAAGGGTTACGTGACTTGCCCAGGATTACACAACTAGTAAGAATCTTAGGCTGGCTTTGATCTCAGGAATTCTTGACTCCAGTCCCAGAATATTATCCATTGTGCTACCAAACCACCATGTAAAAAGAGAAGGGGTCTAGAACAGAGCCTTAGGGTACAGCCACATCTTGGGTAGCAATTCGAATGAAAAATATTTTTAAAAAAGAACAAGAGAAACTGATGTTGGCTAACTCCCAAATTCTAATGACTATGTTACAGGCAAAACTATAAGGTAGCCCCATCAGTCCTTCTTTCTCCAGGCCTAAGGCACATTTAGGTCCTCATCTGATCATATCTTTTGAATGAGTAAATCCAATCCAATCACTTATGTCATTTTTTACAGACTGTATAATCACTCTATTGGCTCAACAAATTTGCAGATAACAAAGCTGGGAGAGATAGCTGATATACTGAATGAAAGAGTCAGGATCTCAAAAGATCTTGGCAAAACAGATTCAAATGCAGATAAATGCAAAGTCTTACACTTTCCAAGAAGGTGGCAATGGCAGCCCAGCTAAACAGTAATTGGTCTGAAAGATCAGTAGAACTGCATTCAGGTCTGGGCACCACAATTCAGGGCCATTTATAAGCCAGGGAGTGTTCAGAAGAGAACAAACCAGGAGGGCGATGGCTCCTGAATCGACATCATATGAGCCCCTGTTGACGGGACCAGAAATGTTTAGCCTAGAAGAGAAGACTCCAGAGAGATAGAAAAGCTGTGTTCCAGTATTTCTGAAGGGTTGTCAAGTGGAAAAGAGAGGAGATTGATTCTGTTTGGCCCCAGAGACAGGACCAGAAGCAATAGGTACAAAAATTGGAGGTCAATTTAGACCTAAAGAAGTAGAGGTTTCCCCTCTCTAGGTAGTTACAACAAAGATTCCTTTCAGGTTCGAATGGGCTATATGGGCACTGAAGGGTCTCTAAATTCAGTGACTAGTGTGGATTTCTAAAGGCATGTTTAGGTCATCATGCCCAAGCACCAAGTTGTAATGCTAGTTCAACTGGTTTTCTGCCCCTGGAGGGAGGATGAAGGCAACAGAGGGGGCAGAGACCACAAAGTGACATTCTGTTGTTGGACAATATCAATCATTAAGGCCAAGTTAGCTGCGTAGGGAACACCATCAATCATTTTTCAAGTATACAAGCTATGCTACAAGTCTTTTTTTTGCAAGTTCTGATCACAATCTAAGACTCTAACTAAGCTCCATTCATTTCACTCATAAGAATGTGACCTAAGTCACAGTTTCTCTCCATCTCCTTCCCCCATTTCTGTGTGACCTTAAATAACAAGCCATTTTTGACTCCAGCTCAATGATTGCAATGACAATTCCCCTGGTGTACAAACATGCCACGAATTTGAGGCATGCTCTTGCACTGAGCTGATGACTAGGAAATGTTATTCCTCTGGGCTTCTTGGTGCATAAAGGCCTCCCTTCTACCCTGCCCTTGGAAAAGAGGGAAGTGTTTTAACAACTCCCTGAAACCTGTATTGGTATCAATTCTGTTCTGGGCCATGTAAACGAACATACAGATTACCTGGCCTATAGACCTCATCACTAGCAAACATTCACCTGACCATTCTTCAGGCCAACTAGAAGGCCTTCTCTTCCAGGAGGGCCTCCAATCACCTTGATGTAGCGAATAAGGGACTCCATCTGCCACTCCCGTTCTTTGGTGCCTCCAAAAGACAAGCATTGCAGCCTTTTCTCCTAGAAATGGGGACATTTAACAAAGCAAATACTGCTCAGTCCTAGTCAAGGAAGCCTTCTTCCTATGACCAGAGGCATCCCTAAGTCTTGCACAAAGCTCTGGATTTTAAAGAAATATTGAAACAAATATTTGATTCTGCAGTAATAATTTCTGACTAATGCAAGATTTTCTCCATTTTATTCCAAGTGAACCCAAACCCAGCTCTACTGCTAAGAAAGCTAGGCACTTCATTCAAAGCATCCTGTATAATGGAAAATCTGTTACCCTAAAAAAGAACTATATTTCCTGGGAGCCCACTGACTTCCTGTTGTTACATACTTCCTGTAGATGAGGGATAATGTAAAAATGGAGACCTAAACTCTGGACTCCAAACCCCAGGAGTCCTTGCTAGCTCCCAGAATGCCCTCTAATCTCACTGAGATTTCCACCTGGGCGAGATCACAAATTATTATTTAAAGGAGTTCCCCGCCTACTGAGAGGCTCTTTTTTCTACTTCTGCTGCCCAGCAGATGTGTCTCTCATGATGTGAGTGAAATTGAATTAGGCCTCTTGGCCCACCTAGCACGTGCCTTTCTTACTTGTATTTTCTTAAATTCTCAACCTTTAATAAACCTCTAAAAATGTAATACTCCTTGCAGAGAGAAACTAATTTCTACCTGCCTCAGTTTCCCCAAATTTTAACTCTTACAGTTTGGCGACCACTTCGGGAAAACAAAATATCTCAATCTTCTGATTCTTTTCTGATTCTTTTCTCTACTAAGTTCAGCTTTTAATAGCTAGTGCCTAGAAAAAATTTTTAAGCCACGTTTCTCCAAGATGCTTTTTTAGAAAACCATCTTGATCAGCTCCTGCTGGCAGCCATCTGCTTTGGACTTTCTTGATTCAATATCGATCACCTGGTCACAGCCCTTCCCGCCCCGCTACTGTTGCCTGTAATCTGGACCTGTTTGATTGATATCACTCACCTGGTCCCAGCCCTGCCCACCCTGGCTGACCATTCCGGCTCCAGGCCCTGCTTTCCTGCATTCCCACCTCCACTCCAGTCCAGTTTGCTGTTTGACCCAGATTGCAGCTCACCTGTCCACCCCAGCTGCCTGCTGCCTGCTCTGGCTGCTGCTCCTGATCTCTCACTCACCTGGTCCCTGTTTGACCAGATGGCGACCACCTGGTGAACTGCCTACCCAACAAACTCTAGCCTTGGAGCAAATCGTTTATCACCCAGGACTAGCTGGTAAAAAACAGAGGTATTGACCATGCGGGTGGATGGTAGGAGGGGAGAGAGACAAAAGGGAAAGAAGAAAGGTTTTTTCAAGCAGGAACTTAGAAACATGGCTATTTTACAAGGATATCTTTTAATTGCATTGATCCTTTTATTGACTTCACCTGCATGTCAGGAAAAAAAATCAGCTCTGTACAACCTTTTAGCTAACTTTGGGGAGGCAGCTGGGTGTCTCAGTGGACTGAGAGCTAGGTCTAGAGACGGGAGGTCCTGGGTTGGAATATGGCCTGAGTCACTTCAGGGTGACGTGGCCCTGAGCAGATCTCTTGGACCCCAGTGCCCTTAGCACTCTGCCTTCAGACAATAGCCATCTAAATGGATAATTTAAAAAAAAAAGAAGAAAAAACTAAGGAACTTTAAAGAGACTGGTTATATTTTTAAGGCTTTTCAGACTCCAATGGTTTATAAAAATCTCTGTATTCTATTGCATTTTACTGTTTGCTTTGTTTAAGGTTTAACTTTGTGATTTTAAGTTCATATATTATTACTCCATTCAGTATTATTCTGTTACACTGAATCATTTTAATGCACTGAGTTTTCACTACTGTTATATTTTGTTGCTTTTCCCCTATAACCAAACTGAACAACTATCATTGTAATTAAGCCCATATACGAAAACAGCTTTTCTATTTTTGCCTTTGTAAATTGTCACATAGAGGATAGATGGACTTCATCAGAACTGGTTACAATTGTATAACAACCTTTGGAAAATTTAATGTGCTACATATCTCAATTGATTTTAAGGGTTTTTTTAAAACATGATTTTTGGAATTTTTTTTAACAATCTGGCCCATTCTAGTAGCTGAAGTGAAATACAATTATAATCCCCAACCTGCCTGCATTTCTAAATATGTGAATGGAAGTTGGGGCAGTTAATCTCAGGGCATTTGTATCCCTAAAAAGCCTAAAAAAAAAAGGAGCACCTCTCATTTATAACTCTTCAGCTCACTACTTTACTTCCAGCAGAATGATATCTAGATTTCTTGATGATGTTCTAAACCTAAAATAAGTTTTACTTTGTTTAAAATATATATTCACCAAGGTTGAAAGATTGCTATGTTTGTAAAAACTTGTGACAAATATCCATGGGTTCATAGGCTTTTAAATGCCATACAGCAACTCGTGTAAAAATGATTGTGTGTTTGTTTGCTATTATAATTAATTAGGCTATTGAGAATTTTGGGGATATTGATATCTACATATTTGTACTACTGCTCAATTCATTTGCTTTCTACTCACAGTGGATCATGGCCAGATATGATGAGGAAATGGATATCATTTTTGGTGACAAAGCCTTGCATTCTATATTTTCTTAGCTGACACAGAGTGTCAATGATTATAAGCTACATTTTTATTTTTAAAACTTTTATTATATTTTTCTTGCATGTGCAATATACTATTTCATTTTTTCTTTTTTCTCTCCTTTTTATATTTGAAGCACATGTCACCAGCATTTAGATTTTCTTTAACTTTTTGATTTTTCAGTAGATCATTTTAATTGGGCCCCAATTCAAGGACCTGTTATAGATTTATTTTTCTTTTACTTGAAATTTTTACACATAAGACTTTGATAGTCTATATTTTCATCCAGAAATTTTCTTTTCTTTTGGATTTTTCTGATATCTTTTTAATTTCTCTTGCCAATTGATTCATATACCTCATTCCTCAGCCATGCATCCCTAAGTGATTTTTCAATAACCCTCTTAACGGGGGAATGTAAAAAATATCATTATTTAAATTGCAAAGTTTAAATTCCTTTTGAGAAGAAATTTAGGTAAAGAAAGATGCTACCTCTCTGAATCCAGAAACTGAACTGTTGGAGAAGACACCATGAAGAAGCCTCCAGATCACAAGCTGCACAAGAATGAACTTTGGTTGTAGTTGATTGAACATTTATTTGTATGTATACTTTCATGTCAAAGGGGACTGCCCCCTAACTGGCTTTTTGTCAATGCGTCCAGCAATTATTGGTTGTTTTGTTTTTTCCTCTTATGCTCAAATAATTGTAATCTTTAAATTGATTATGCTTTCATGATCCTTTGGGAAAAACCCTTCTTCCCAGAGGATCAAATGGGGAAATGTAAAAATGGAGACCTGAACTATGGACTCCAAACCCCAAGAGTCCTTGCTAGCTCCCAGAATGCCCTCTAATCTCACTGAGATTTCCACCTGGGAAAGATCACAAATTATTATTTAAAGGAGTTCCCCACTTACTGAGAGGTTCTTTTTTCTACTTCTGCTGCCCGGCAGACGAGTCTCTCATGATGTGAGTGAAATTGAATTGGGCCTCTCAGCCCACCTAGTACATGCCTTTCTTACTTGTATTTTCTTAAATTCTCAACCTTTAATAAACCTCTAAAAATATAATACTCCTTACAGAGAAAAACTAGTTTCTACCTGCCTCAGTTTCCCTAAATTTTAACTGTTACAATATAAGGTGGGGACATGGAGGATCTCACCCTCTTTAAATTAAATCTCAATAATAAAAATATTATATTTTAAGTAATTTATTAATGATCATTAGAAATCAAGGAATAAAGAGGATAAAAATAAAGACCACATGCCCATGGCTGATTTGCCATTTCAAAATTCCCACCTTACCACCACCATCATGCTTGCTGTAAACCAAAAAGAAGGCAGGATCCCCTCCCCTCCCCATCTCACCTTATATCCCCTGTCTACAGGAAGTACGTAAGGACAGTAAGGCTTCCCGAACCCGTGAGAAGCCATAAGGTAGGAAGATAGAAAAAGGATAGAAGTTTTTGATACCACAAAGGGCGTGAGGGAGCCAAGTTTGAGATGTCAGAAATGAGTCAGAAACCAGGTCTCATTAATTTCTTGGAGCTGCAGGCATGCCCTGATCAGTGGACGTCACTGAAAGGCTATTTTCCGTCCAAAGATCCCAATTTAACACTTCACTGGTCAGAGGTAATATAGCTCAGCTAGGAGAATGAATAGAGAATAATAGGAGGAAATAGAGAGTAATAGGTATTAGCATTGGAAAAGAAAGAGACACCTGGCCAAAGGCCAGGTCTCAGGTAGAGATAGAGAGGAGAGAGAAAGGTGGAAAGACAGTGTTGAGCAATCCTGTGAAATCGTCCAAGAGAAGGATCGAGATGGCCACGGCTCCTTATTTAATCTCTTTGATACACAAATGTACTCAATACATATTGATAAGTTACATAGTGTATTGCCATTGGATAATTGCAAATTACGACAAGGTGAAGGTGGAGTTTTATCCTCAGGTGAGTAAGATAAAGGGAAGCAAGGTTTTGCACCCTAACTCCAGCCACACTGGGAACAGAGTTCATTGCCATGCGCAAAATGGCCATGTGCCCACACACAATCCTTGCCTCTTAATTATACATATGGGCTGGACTGCTACAGACAGGAAGTCAGTGTGCTCCCAATGTAGCACTTTTTTAGGGTAACAGATTTTCAATTATACAATCCCTAAATGTCACTTAATACTGGTCAATAGCTGTGAGCTATAGCCATTCCCTAGGCAGTAAAAAGTCCTCTTGATTAAGAATACTTTCCTTGAACATGCTTATTTCTAGGCTGTATACAAACAAACATACACACACATAAATATATGGGAAAAATGCATACAGAAATACAAAATAACCTTAATTTCTTGTGTTACTAATTCAAATACTGATAGTTAGAGGTTAAATCCTATTAAAACAACATTTTCTGTATTACAAAATGATCTTTAGGTCCCAACCACCTTATTCCAAGCAGTATCTGATGCTATAAAAATCTAGTATAATGAAAAACATCTGAAGATTCTCTGAAAATTTTCTGAAAAGTTTTAACCAGTAGTACCCATTTTAAAACCCTGATCTGACAACCATATTCTTGAGAGAGACATAGAAAAGACATATGGATCAAAAATATATTTTCTGTGCATGCATAAAGCCACCACCTCTCATTCCATCTCCCCAACACAAACACATTACTTCAGACCTGGCAGAGGATGATGTGATCAGAACACACCACCAGGAGGTTACACTCAAATTTCTTGACAATCTTTTCCTTAACTCGATAATGCATGTCTGATGAGTCATCTGAATACAACTCATAGATCAGGATCCTTTCCGGAAGCTGGATAGCCAGTCGGTTTTTGTAGATGGCTATTTTCTTCACAAGCTCTTTGCATTTGATTCGAACTGTCAAGAAAGAAAACAAGTGTCTGGCATTGGGCTTCTCTCTGAGGCTAGAGGTATCAAGAGAAGAGTGAAATGTCTCTACCTTTAGGCCACAGGCCATTACAATGGAGTCTCCCAGACTAGCTGGAGAGACAAAATAATACATGATGTTATTAGTAGTATAGACAAAAGTGTTAAATACAGAAGAAGAGATTGACCACTGTGCTCTGGGCAGCCAAGGGAAGTAGAAGCTGCCTGAGGGGTTCTCTCAGACTTCTGTGGTTCTGTAGCTCCAATAAAATTTGTTTCTACAGATAACTGACAATGAGATGCACACCTAGAACTCCAAGACAACTCCAAAACATTAGATAATAGTGGCTTACACTGACGAGGATTTTTTGGTTCACAAAGAACTTTGCTCTCATCAGATCCATACCACCTTGTCAGGTAAGCAGTCCAATCACTGCCATCTCCATTCAGTAGGTCAAAAGCCTAGAGCTCACAGGTGTGAAATGACTTGCTCCAAGTCACAAGACTAGAAAGCAGCAAAACAGGAATTTCAACACTGGTCTACCAGATACCCTCTCTACACTATGCATATTGGCTATCGATGCTGGTTGATACCGGCCAAAATATCCAAGTGCAAGTCTTCTCAAAGCATTTCAACTCTTTAGGATCTGTTTTAAACCCGCCATATCTATACCCACAGTGGGCATAAAGCCAACTATTTCTAGTCAGCTCTCTACCCCACCCCAAAAAAACCCACCATCTGCTAAAATAGAAATACTCTTAAAATCCTGAAAGACAGTGACCTCTAGTGGAAAGGGTGCAAGCCCACAGGTTGCCATTCCTTGCACCTTCTCTGCTACATCTTTCTATAAAGTTATCAGCACTGAACATCAACTCTCCTGACTAATTTCAGTCTTCTCAAGTCCATTCCCCTACTTGGGATGTGTCTATCCACACATGCTTACATCAGGTTTTTCCTACCTTTCTGCTCTGTGATCAGGTGCTGGACAATCACATCAGTCATGCTATCCCTGTAGGCATAACGATCCTTATAAAGCCCGTGGACTGTGCTAAAAATAAGCTGATAGAAGGAAATTGTTCCATCCTGGCAGCCAATCACCTAAAAAGAAGGGGTGAGAATTCTAAGATCCTTATAAGTCAAGGGTCTGGTCTATTATTCTCTGTGAAGTCTTCATATATCACCTATTATAATCACTTGACTGCATTAACAGAGAAGCAAACATGGACACATTTGCTCTGGATATTTGACAACTACTTGGGGCAGAGTACTACAGGGAACATTTCTTTTCTTACCACATAATTGGAATCTGGCTTAACTTTACACGTCCACACCCAGGAGCTCTGATCCCCTATGGTTCCAAGACGCACTCCATCTTTGGTGAAGAGGGAGACCTGTTTGTCAGATCCACCAAGCAAAATGTATTCTCCTTTGGTAAAATAGCTAATGCAGCAAGGGTCAAAGTTCAGTGGCCTATCCTTCCCAACCTAAAGGAGAAAAAACATGGGCAAAAAGAACATTTTTAAATTCATAATCACACTGAAGCAACAAAAAGAAAAACAAATTACATAGTACTTAAAAGTTGATAAAGGGACAGCTGGGCAGTGCAGTGGATAGAGCACCAGGCCGAGATTTGGGAGGACTACATTCCAATCTGGCCCCAGACATTTCTTAGCTGTGTGACCCTATACAAGTCACTTAACCCTGATTGCCTAGCCCTTAATTTTTTGTCTTCTAAGACAGAATGTAAGGGTTTTTTAAAAATGGGTTTCTAAACCACTTTCTTTAAAAATCCTATGGGGGCACCTGGGTAGCTCAGTGGATTGAGAGCCAGGCCTAGAGATGGGAGGTCCTGGATTCAAATCTGGCCTCAGACACTTCATAGCTATGTGACCTTGGGCAAGTCCCTTAACCCCCATTGCCAAGCCCTTATCACTCTTCTACTTTAGAACCAATACACAGTATTGATTCTAAAACAGAAGGTAAGGGTTTAAAAAAAAACCCTGTGAAGTTCTTAGGTAGTGTAAGTACAATTGTTCTCACTTCATAAATAAACTGAGGTGATGTGATAGTCTCACATCATACGTATAGTAAACCCCTTCCCATGGATTCCAAGTCTAGCCATCTTTCCAATGTATCCCTCATTGCCAAGGACTTTTAAGTACTTATGAAAAATTCCCCCTCCTCAAAATACTCCTAGTTCTCCTCTCCACATATACAAATTCCATCTTCCTCCAAGGCCTAGTCCACATCCCTCTTCAGTCAAAAGTACAGCTCTAACCACACCATGCCCCCCAAAAACCCACTCAAAAAGGCTCCCTCTTATCTCCAGGATCAAATATTAAAATACTTTTTGGTTTTTAAGCCCTTCAGAATGTGAACCCTTTTACATCTCCAGTTTTTACTGTCCACCATAACTCTAAGATCTAGGGTCACTGGCCTTGTTCTTCCTTGCTTCCAACACTCCATGGAGTCCTCCATATACCTCCAGGCTGGCTGCTTGCCAAGCCCCAAATGCACACTCTCCTCGCTCCTGCCTCTAAGCTTCCCTGCTTTAGTTGAAGATTCAGTTCAAATCTCACCTTCTGCAGGAAGAAGTCTCCACCACTGTCTTTCCTCTGATATGGCCCTCTATTTATATTTTATATATCTTGTGTAGTTAATTTTGTTGTATGTTGTTTCCCCACCCCATTAGAATATGAGCTCCTTGAAGGCAAAGATGGGGTTTTTGCCTTTCTTCATAACCCTAGTGCTTAGTCCGGTGCCTGTTTCTCATGAACTAACTGAACCTCCCCCTTCCTCTGAATTCCTGTCATACTTACTATTCATGACCCTAGTGGAGCAATCACATGCTGTCTGGCATCTGACTTAATTGTTTCACATATGTACGTCCTCTGTTTCCAACTACACTGTAAACTCCTCGAGGAGAGGCCGATTTCTTCCTTCCTCAATGTCTAATACCAACCTGTTTGCCACTCAGTTGGTAGAAGGAGAGTTTCTGCCCCCAGTCAGCGACAGCCAGGATATCATTATGTTCATCTCTAATCAACAAAAGATAAAAAAGGTCAGGTAGGGCAAAAGCCTTTGGATGTGATTGTTCCTAAGGGATTAAAAACACTAGGAAGGAGAAGATGCAGTTCCTGGCTACAAGGGGCCAAATACTGCACAATTGTACAGGAGCCAAAAGCTGCTGCTATTTAGCACAATACATCAATCAGTCTAATGTGGTAAAGATGAGGCAAGGTTAGGGCTCCCTCTGGGAACCATTGTTTAATTGAATATCCTTTGCCCTGGGCTCCCTTTGTTGGGTCCTACCTACCACAATCAGAGGTACCACATCAGTGATGCCTAAGAATAAAAGGTTCAAATCAAGGATTTTCTCAGGAAATACAGTTTATGGCATGAAGAATTTCAAAGAACTACAGACCTAGGAGCTTCATTTTTAAAATACCTAGACTTTTATTTTCAGAAACATTTTGGGGAAGGTGATAAAACAAGGAGCTAAGAAGATTGCAAACAAGATTCTGTAAACAAGGAAGGTTGGGAAAATCTAGTTCATTTATTTTTTAACATTCTAATTCTTTCTTTCCTTTTTAATGGAGAGGAAGGATTAAAACCTGAAACTAAGATGATTCTCTCATTGAATTTTAACCACAGATAAAATGATCACTAGCTAGATCTAACAGAAGGATAACTGGACCCTTTAAAGATGTAATATTACTTCAGAAACTGAACCCCATCAGGGACAAATTAATAAAAGTCATTTTATACTTTCAGGAAAAAATTATTTGTACTACATAGGCTCATTGTAAGGATCCCCTTGAGAATGCCAAGAGTAACCCTAGAGAGTAAGGAGCAACTCTGGTTGCACTAGAATGCGCTAAACTAGAAGACAAGTGGTCTATAAGTACAACAGACTACAAAGGTACGACCACATCAGTGGAGGGAGGGAGCAATCCCAGAAGTCTATGGGAAAAAATCAGATCCAGAGAGAATGCTCCATCTCTAAAGGTCCTAGGACAAAGAAAAGGCAACGTGGGCTAGATTGCATGCTACTTCTGCTTCTCTCGGGGAATCACCACCAGGAGTATGTATGTCTTTCCACTGAGATGCTCTGGGAACTTTGGAATCCCAAAGCCACCAAAATTTGCCAAGTGGCAGCTACTAAAATTGTGGACATAGGGTTGAATAGGATTTTTCAGCTACTTTACAAGGTTGGATCTACATTTCTAAAACTATTAAGTGATGGCAAATCTCACACAGAGAACAAGGGGATGGTATCTTTGATTCCTCCAAAGGTAAACTGATCCACAAGGAACATTCACTGATTTGTTTGTGTTCTACATAGGGATAAAGCTTAAATATATAAAGTTAAGTGAATGCCCAACATACTATCCTGGGAGAGACTGGCTCAACTTCATATGTCCACCACTCACTAAATAATTGTTTCCCCAAAAAATGCAGTGACTGTGTTGCATAAACAAGTGTATTTATTTGGTTCTCATAATATCCTTATTTTTTCTTTTTTGTCCATTCTTTTGAGAAATAGTAACATGGCATAGAAACCTATAAATTAAAAGGTCTAAAGGATTTTCAGAGGGGAGCATGGTTTATGGAATACAGACTCTCAAAAAATTAAAAACCTAGTACTTCTAATTTCTAAAAGCCCTAGAATAAGGGGTCAGCTGGGTGGCTTAGTGGATCAAGAGCCAGGCCTAGAGATCGGAGGTCCTGGGTTCAAATCTGACCTCAGACACTCCCTAAGCAAGTCACTTAACCCCCATTGCCTAGCCCTTGCCACTCTTCTGTCTTGGAACCAAGAGTGGAAGGTAAGGGTTTAAAAAAAAAAAGTCCTAGAATTTTAAAAGCCCCTTTATTTTTCAGAGATGGTGAGATATGACAGTAATTGTAAGTAGCATGACTGCAAGGGAGAGAGTGTGTGTATGTGTGTGTGTGTGAGAGAGAGAGAGAGAGAGAGAGAGAGAGAGAGAGTGTGTGTGTGTGTGTGTGTGTGTGTGTGTTCTTTATGCTACATGGCATCTTCTGGAAACATAGGAGTTTCCATCCCCACAAACCCTTTATCCCCCTCCTCCTGAAGTGACTAAGATAGTACATCCACCTCGGGGGGTTCTCCCACTGAGGTCTGGATTCTCACTGTGGAAGGGCTAACTTTAGCTCTCCTCAGAACACACTCACGAGTTGTCGTCCCTGGGACTGTCCTCTTCTTCCTCAGGTTCCTCCTCCTCTGCCTCACTACCCTGACTACTGTACACGGCTGACTTCAAAGCAGAAGGGATTTCCTGAAAATATCTGTTGACAATGACCTCCTCGGCTTCCTCATTTTCTCTGTTCATCCAGAAACTCTCCCATCGGCTGTAGACAGTAATCGTTCATTCACAATCACATTAGCTAGAGCTATGCTAAAGCTATAAATTCAAAATGGGTAATGGGGAGATTGAGCTATAACCAAGAAGAATGTGGGCATCAGGTATACTGAGTATCCTGTTTTTCATGAATTAAAAATGATATGCTGAAGCCACAAAGTCATCTATGGCCACAAAATCAAACAGGCAGGATCTCTGAGATGGACATCAGAGTCATAGAGTGGAACATATGTTATACAAAATAGCTCAGAAAGCAACAGGAAACTGGTGCAAACAAGGTAAAGGACTTACACCAATGCCCATGTCAAAAAACCACTGAGCTAAAAAAAAAATTGATGCAATTGAACTGAGAAAAGTTGGGTGTCTTTCAGTTAACCTTCAAGGGGCCCTGTGAGTTTTGGGACTGACACGATAATGTTATTTGCAAAAATCTAAATAAAAAGTTATAAAGATTCCCTATCCCAATCATTGACTCAAAAATGCCCTGGCTAGAAGGAAAGTGTTGGCTGTGGATTTGGGGACTTGGTGCCCCAAATCAAAAAAGGCTAATAAAAAATTCTGTATACCCATAGATAGTCGCAGAAACCACTTGATATGATTTCATTGCTTTGAGAAGTATGCTTCTCAACAAATGGAAGCTAATGAACTGCATGAAAATAATGACTCTTTTTGTATCTTCAGCACTTAGCACAGTGCCTGCATATAGTAGGAGATTAATAAATGTTTATTGATGGATTAACAGTGATCTTGGGTAGCCAAGAGTATACTCTTTATTACTACAAGGATAACGTGACCAGTGGTTTACCCTCACCTGAAGTGAGATGCTAACAGGAAAGGGGGAAAAAGGCCAAAACATATCTATCTGGCATTATTAATTAGACTCCAGGGAATACCATAGGATATAGAAGAATAAGCTAGAGAAAAGTGAAAAGGCAGGGAAAATAACCCAATGACAATGACAAGGGATTCACACTTATTCAGCTCCAAAAAAAAAAAAAAAATCTAATTCAGGCTTAATCTTTAGCCTTGTTTGACCTGGGAGGAGCTGGGGTTCTATTCTAATCTAGCCTATTTCAAAATTAAACCAACTAGTGAGTCTAACCAGGGATCTATGAGAAGGTCTAAAAGCCCTGGGAGGAGGCAACAAGGACTAACTCTTCTATGAAATCTTTTCTTAAAAGAAGAAAGCTATCCAGATCCTCATACCTGGAAGGGTTCCAGCAGATGGACCAGATTGGGGAAAGGGCTCCTCCTGGCCGCTCAATCTTCACTTTCTCTTCACCATTTTTATTCCTGATGCTGATGATTCCATTGAACATCCCCAGAGCAAGATACTGGCCGTCATTTGTCCAACTGATCATATAATCCCCAGAGAAAGGGAAACCAAGGAGACAAACCAAAGGCAAAGCGGTATGAGAAGTGACAATTTGACAGGATTTTTATGAAGAATCACTGGTTGGATTACAAAGAAAACAATTTGGAAAGACTTTAGAACTCTGAACGTTATAATGGTCAGTTCTGCATTTCAAGGCCTGAGAATAAAACCCACTGGGTACCTCTTGGCAGAGGGTGATGACACAAGTGAAGGTATATATTTGGGGACACAGTCCATAGGAAAATGTCTGGCTGATTGTGCTTTTTTTGTTAGGAGTGTTTTCTTTTTTGCTGCCAGTGGAGACTAGGGATACAGTGCAAAGGGAGAAAAAGAAAGAGGAGAAAAGAGAGTTCACTGAAGCATCCTTTTAGAAATGAAGAGTAGAGCAGAGAAGAAAAGAAGTATTGAAAACTACAGGCTAAACTCACTACATATTTCACACACACATAAAAATCCAGCTATGTCTAAAGGGAACCTGTTGTTCTACTATGTATATGGAAATGCCCATTTTATTTGGTGTTTGTCAAGTTCAAAAAGGGGAACTGGATGCATCTTCCTGACTCCAAATCTGTTCCCAGATACTTCCTAGCTGTGTAGCCCTGTTTGCTTCAGTTTTCTCATCTGTAAAATAAGCTGGAGAAGGAAAGGGCAACCCATTCCAGTCCTTTACCAAGAAAATCCCAAATGAGGTCACACAAAGCTGGACATGACTGAAAAATGACTGAACAACAAGGTTCAGAATAAAATCAAAATTTAAAAAAATCTAGATGGACTATAATGTTGATCTGTTCCTAGTTCCAGGGTACAAATACAGAGAAGCACATTCTAGTGTCCTTTTTTACTTCTCCAGTCAATATTGAGATATGGAAAAGAAGCCTATGGGATCAATCCTGTACTGAAAGGCTGAAAAGGGATCTTAGTGAAATGAGCTCTGGATAACTCATTCTCACAAATCACTAAGACTTGATGATCCTGACAACTTCTGCAGCCTCAGTAAGGCTTCTCTCTGGATGCTAATTACTCCAAAAGGTAGTCTATGTAGCTCTGCATCCCTCTTTCTCTGTCTCTCATTGGCAAAGGAAGTACAAACATCTTTATTGATCATCTTTCCATGAGGATGAATAACAGAGAAAGCACAGAGAAGGATGTCTGAGGTAGAACTTTCTCTGCCCCCTGGCCCTCCCCATAGGCTCACCTGCAGCAGGTGATTTTACTGCTTGATTTATGTTTGGAGACAGACTTCTGCTCAGGAGACCACAAGCCTTGAGAGAGGGAAGACAAAAATAAACAATAAGGCTTGGCTGAATTGTGCCAAATTCTAAACAATTACTACAAGAAAATAAAATGTATCTGATAAGAATTAGGGTCACAAAATTAAGCTGCTTTTTGGTGCCCAGAATGATTTAAGGAATCATAAACTCTTCAGAGTGGAAGGGACCTTTGAAGTAGGCTGATCAAATCCTCTCATTTTCAAAGGATTGTTGTGAGGATCAAATGAGGTGATATATGCAATGGGCTTTGCAAACCTTAAAAAAAACTATGTAAATGTTAACTATTATTATCACTGTTGTGATGCTGACTTAAATATTGAAAATTCATTAGTTGACTGTACTAAAAAAAAGAGATGCCTTCTATAATTCAGATATCTTAAATTATCTGTGCCCTTCCTTTGGGCACCATGCTAGTTACCTCTCCCTTCCCCATGGCATCCTAGTCTGCCTATAAGAATCATCCTCTTTCAAGAATCCTTCCTATTCTCAACACATTTTTAAAAGATACTTTTCAACAGTGTTTGGCTAGTTCAGAAATTATGTTGGGGTGGAGAAGTAACAGTGAACACACCATCATTGGATTTGGGGGTTTTAAACCCACTCCTGATTCACAGTTGTACAGTCAGTCACTCAAGGGCAAAACTTTGGGAAAGTCAACCTACCAAAGTCACTGGAGGAACAAGATGCCAGCTGGTGGGTAACAGGGTTGTAGGAAACGCACTGTATGGAATCATTGTGTCTGGAAGAAAACATATACACACACATCACATTTCAGTGGTCCCTACCAAAGAGTTCTCAAAGCAAGAACAACATCCTAGATCATACCCTGCTTTTCAGAACCCAACCAATACTAGGCCTAGAGACTGTCTCAAAGTTAGAGTCCCCAAGACACTTTCCAAGTTTGACCAAGTGTTTGCTACTCTGTAGAGGTTGTGGGAATAGGAAGAACATACTGAAAGAAAGACTATCAAATTCCAATTACGAGATAAGTACATGAATGACTGAAAACTGGGAATGCCTAACAGTGAACTATGTTGGGTATTAACTACATCTCAGGTCTCCATTTTGATTTTTTATCTTGGATGCTTCATCTCTGTTCCTAGATGTACTCTCAGTGTATAGGAAGCTCATCTCATCACACACACACAATTAATTTCAAATGCCTGTCCTTTAGAGTAAAATAATTTTGTGTCAGATTTAAAGGTCTTTTGCTACAATCATTCAATAAGGAAGAATTAGTTTTTAAAAAAGATTACGTACGTGTATTTCAGAATACCTTCTAGTTTTGCTGTCCAGATGATAACACTTTTGTCAGCTGATCCAGAAGCAAAACGCTTACCTAAATTTTTTTCAAAAAGAAAAACCCTCTACATTAATTCATGTTTGTTTTAAACAACCATCTCAAGTAGAATAAGTTTATATTCTGGGATCCTAAGCAAAATTGTTTCAGAAAGGGCCTCTTTCCTCTACAGAAACCAGCAGTCAACCAAATATATAGGGACTTCTAGAGAGTGGTGCTTTCTTTGGGCAGGGACTATTTAAGCATATATTACAGCACCATCAATGACAACAAACACCTCCAAGTGATAGCCCCCCTGAGAAGGTCACAAACCCACAGTCTATCCAAGATATCTCCTAACACTCCCCTCCCTGTGTCAGACTGAACCCTACCTTCAAACCTGAACTATTCCCTTTATGTGAAATGTTCTGTCTTTCTCCTCCTTTGTATATCTTACCCATCCTACAGATACCAATACAAGACTCCCCCCTCCTCAATAAAGTCTTCCTCAATTCTTTTTAGCTCACTCTGGTCTTACCTCCAGCTTGACTCTTAAGACATTTATTGCCTGTACTCCTCAATTCAAGGAGAAATATTTATGAAGCAGATACCATGAGCCACACACAGGCCAGAAAAGTGAAAAAGACATAATCTCTGCTGCAAAGAGCTTAGACACTCCTAGTGAGGACACAAATACAAATTAGCAGAAGGCAGAAAATATGACAGGGTGAACAAGAACTCTGAACAAAGTAATGGGAGAGGTATGAGGAAGGAAAGAACACTTCCATCTGGGAGGTAAAAAGACAAAGTCTGGAAATATCTGCTACCCTAATTTACCCAGAATATAGTATGTATAAAAGTGATTATTACTTCTGGAAGAAATGAACTGGATCAATATTAACATTCTCACTATAAATAAAAGAATCAAAACCAAACAAAAGGCTACCTTATGATACTTAATAAATAGTTGTTGGATTTTATTGAAAGGTCACAAGGAATATTATTGAATGGAATATTTCATCATCATTTCATTTAGTAGTATTCAAGACCCTAGAGAAGCCAACTGAAACCTAGGCACCAACATTTATCACAAATGATGAAGAACCAGAGATCCCCTAAAAAGCAGGCAGATTGCTGGTCTTGGAGTCAGGAAGACAAAAGTTCATATCCTACCTCTGCCCTTTACTAGCTACATGACTCTGGGCAAGTCAGGAAACCTCTCTTGTGCCTCAGTTTCCTCATCTGTGAAATGGGATATGATGCTCTCTGAGGGCCTTTCTAGTTCTAGTCTACCATCTGATGACCCCTCTTCCAGCAGTCATGCCACATGAATGTGAATGGTCAGAGAGACAGCACAAGTAAAAAATCTTTCTAAGAATCCTTTGATGCCTCCTTGCATCACAAATAGATGAAAGGTCTTCAAACAAATATCGGGTATGTCCTAATGGGGATTATCATTCAGTCCAAATTGGACTGGCTGACCTTCTCTGACTGATATTACTGTCTTTCATGCCATTTTTTTTTCTTCAACACAATAAAGAATCTAGAAGGGAAAAAAATAACACATTTTGAAGGGGATGTGGGAAAGTGGGGATACTAATACATAGTTGGTGGAATTGTGACCTGATCCAACCATTTTGGAGAGCAACTTGGAATTAAGCCCAGAGAGCCATAAAACTGTATATATTTATGCTTAGGTGTATATATATATACATATATAAATATAAATATATATATATATATATATATATATATATATGTACTTAGAACCAGCAAGACCATTGCTGAAGCTATTTCCCAAGAATGTCAGGGAAAAAGGAGAAGAACCTATGTGTTTCAAAATATTTACAGCAGCATTTGTTGTGGTAGCAGAGAACTAGAAATCAAGGGATATCCATCAATTGGGGAATGGCTAAACAAGTTGTAAAATGATGACTGTGATGGAACACTTACTGTACCATAAGAAATAATGAGCAGATTAATTTTTTAAAATTTGGAAAGAACTACATGGAATAATGAAGAATGAAATGAATAGAACCAAAAGAACATTATATACAGCTACAAATTTAATATTTGAAGAATATTAACTTGTGAATGTTCACCTCCAGAGAATGAATTGAGAAAAGGAAACAAAAAAGATGTAATCTACCTGTTTTGCAGGATGCTGTCTTCTATAGTATGGGAAGGGGAGGAAGGAGTTGAATAAAAAAAGATAAGAAAGAAAATACAAAAAAGAATTATAGATTATGGAAGTGTGTTTTGTATTACAATAAAATACAAAAAAAAAAAGAATCATAGATTAAAAGATTTAAGAGTTGGAAAGAAGCTCACAAAGCATCCCAAACCCTCATTTGTACAAATGAAGAGACTGAGGCCCAGAGAGGCTAATGATTTTCTACAGTCACACAAGAAGTATTTAAAGGAAATAGAATTTGCTCCCTTATCTTGCCTCCAAACCCAGGTCTTCCTCCACTTCTCCTAATGCTGCCTATCCCTAATACATAACAAAAGGCCAACTCTAAAGCTTTATCATCCTTTGGAGGGATCCCAGTGTTCTAGAAGCTAAGTCAGCAGAGGACTAATGGTAGTTCTAAACCACACTAGAAACATTTTGAGCACACACCCAGCAAGAGAACTTGGCTTTCTGAGGACTAGGTTTAATACTGGGCATCACATGAAGTTGTCTTTGGACATGCCGAACCATGAGACAAAAAAAAATCCACAATGGCCTGTTGGTCTGTGAAACCTCCTTTTGCTTCCACAGTGACTGTAACAGAATAGTGGAAAAGGGAACAAGACAGTGCTGAGAACTGTATAGTTTCTAGACTGGCTACATTCATTAGTTTAACTATCACACTATAGACATGAGATTCTTGTCCAATGATGAGTAAATGTACATGCTTCTAGAGGAATTGAACCATTTCCATACAGATATTCTTAATATAAATAAAACTAGAATGCATAATAAGCAAGTTGCAGTTAAGTAGAAGGATGGGTCTTGGTTCTTCCTAAAGAAAACAATAAAGGAGTGGTTGCAACTGATTTCCTTAAGCCAATTGTGGGGTACTACATCATCTCTCCCAGATAACCAACAAACAGGTATGAATCATCTGCTGTCTGCTAAGCACTTTACAATGATTATCTCAGGGGGTCCCCACAAAAACCCAGGGAGGTTGGTCAATGCTGTCATCATTCCCAGTTTACAGATGCTAACACTGAGGCAAGCAGAGAAGTCTTGCTGCTAGTGGATCTTCCTGACTCCAGGTCCCATGCTCTGTGAATTATGACCCCCATGGCAACAGCTTGAAAACAGCAATGATTTTTTCCCTTCTGCACCCTCTCTACCTGCCCACAGTAGCCTCCTAACAAATGCTTGCTGAATTGGGTCGGATAAGGCCAAGCAATTGTGGCAGAGGACAGAGAGAACAAAGATCTTCATGATCTTATAAACCAAGTCAAGAGATAACTGACACTAAGCAACTTCAATGAGAAGGTGGACCTGGGAAAACAGATGGAAAAATTGGTTCATGACTAAGCAGCAAATGAGGTCCAAGCTTGTGGACTACCCAGGAGCCTTACATCTATACATCGTAAGGCCCTTCCTCCAGGATAGAGTGGAAAGAGATTACAAGTAAGGTTAGCACAAAAAAGAAAATGACTAAAACTTAAAAGCCAGTAGAGGACTTGTTAACCACAGAGGAGTCATTTCTAAGTGAGCTCTCTCTGTAAAGTTAGAACAAAGGTCAAGATCAACATCAAACTCAAAGAAAGAAAAGAAGAGAAAAGCCATTATGGGCAATTCCAACAGACCCAACTTGACCTAAAAATCCATTTCCCTTTTTCTTCTTTGTAATAATTACTATAATAGGGAAGCCAACGGTGCCCAGGAGTCATCTCAGCTGGCTAGTACTTGATCTTCTTACCAACTGGACAGATATGGGGACTTTGAGGAAATATTCGTTTCAGATATAGACATTCTTAAAATATTGCAGAAGATTAGAAGTGGTAAAGAAGATTTAACTAGGGCCTGCAAAGGAGCAGAATTCTTGCTGTCAGTTCTTGATGGACTCAATAAGAAGCAGAAATGGCACTTTAAAAATGAAATTTGGAAGAGAATGAGACTGGGCCAAATGCACAGAAGAGAACTAGGGCAGAACAGTGTTGAAGGCACTGAGGAATCCATTTTTAAACAATCTGAAAGGGAGCACGATACTGAATGGTTGGGGAAAAAACATGCAATTGTCATCCCTGAAAGCTGGTTTTATCATTGTAATGAAATACAAGAAACAAACCTCACAGGTCATGTGTGAGGGCAATTGGTTTTTTTCCTAAAATGCTGACTTCACTAAGTTCTGAAGGATGAGAGAAGCTATAGCCCCACAGGGCCCCTTACCATCCTTGGCATAGGCCACACAATATACAGTGTCTTTGTGTCCTTTTAGGGGTTGAATTAAGGTTCCATCAGAAGTGTCATAAACCTAGAGAAGAAAAAGAAGTGACATTAGCTCTTGTAAAATGAAGGGCTCCATAAACAATAGCAACAAACACTTCCTATGGACCCACTAGGGATTGGAGACACAAAACAAAAATGCAAACCCTCACAGTCCTCAAGGAGCTCACAATCCAATAGAGAAACAATTCTTTCATTGGTGGAAACATTAGTCCTGAAGCACTGGAGTGACCCACTAGCATCCCCAATACTCAGGTCTTTTAAAACAACATTCAAAGAACCTTTGGTGCTGGTGGCCAACAAGAAATGAAAGGGAAAAGGAGCTGATGAAGCTCTTCTTTAAAATGGAGGGGATTCATGCTCTTCAAATTATGCTGACCCGAGCAAATAGTGCTAGCAAAAGAAAGCCTGAAGTCTTACAAAGGCCTCTATGACAGAAAGGGAGAAGGTCCCCTCATCCCCAGGAAACTAAAATGGGGGTTAAAGATCTGGGACATTTCAGAAGTGAAAAACAGCCCAGAGCCCTACCAACCACACCATGTGACCTCAGTCTTAAACCTGGGCTAGTTAGTAAATGAAAGGTTTATTTATCCCATTAGATGTAAAATGAGATATCACAGACATGAGGGTTAAAAGACTCAAAGACTGGATGGATGACACCTAGGCTGGTCCTCTTTTCATATCAGCTACCTCTCATTAGCATGCTGACTTATATATGTCATGGGTAACATATAGCTTCTATAAAATGGGACAGGGCAAGAGAAGAGGAAGGAGACAGAGAGGAAAGGGAAGAGATAGGGAGAAGAGGGGAAAAGAGGAGGGCCCCCTCAGAGGAAACTTCTTGTTGGGGCATCACTTGAACAGGTTCAGGTGATTCTACACTATTCCTTTTTCAAAAGGCGAGTATAAAACAATTTCATTAATTTTGACACTTAGAGCATCTCTGATTTCATGATAATCATGGCCCAATCACATCCTCTTAAGGGCAGATCCCAGTCATGAGGTGGGGGTGGAGAGTTAATACTCGTTTGCTGAAATTGTTGTGGGGTAGAAGTGCACCCCTTAGGTTCAGGAAGGATACCTTTCTGCAAGAATGCAAGACTCCAAAACTTGGCTCAAAAGCAAAAAGAGAAAGATTTATTAGTGAAATAACAAGGAGGTAAATCTTTTGTCAGCAAGACAGCATAAGTGAAACAACCAGAAAGTTTCTCCTCAATGCCTCCATTCTGGGGTTTTTATCTTAACTCAATGGGGAAATCAAAAGAGGGTAGTCTCCAAGGTCAGGTATTTTAGACTGGGAATCATGAGGGTCTCAGAGAGCAAAGGAATTTCCCTGACATGGTTTGCCTGAGTTTCTGTGGATACAATGCCCTTGACAAAATGAATTAACTAAACCTTGGAAAAGGTCAGTTTTTGAGGGAGGCATTCCCCCTCAAAAAATAAATGGTGAGAAAACTCCCAAGGATCCAGTGGTTAACATCAAAGGATAAAGAGCACTTGGTCAATGTGTCCTTTTTCTCTTCTTCTATTCTTTGTGCAAGGGTGGCTCTCTTAGGGGAAGACAGGGCAAAGATACAAGAGGAAATACAGGTGATGAAAAAAAACAAAATCAATAAAAATCCACTTTTAAAAAATGAAACATTAAAGGAGCATGGATTGTTTAGCTTGGGAAAGGAAATAAGAGGGAGCAATTAATTTAACTGTAGTTTCTAATGATATATAGCTATTATACATAACTTAATTACACCATTTCCAGGGAAAGCTGAACAAGAGGAAATACATTCTTTTTTTTTTTTTAAAGGAGGGAGAAAGTATCATATAAAAGATTTGGGTTAAACAGAAAGGAAGAATTCAGTTCAACATAAAGAACTCTCCAAAAAGGAATTTTTATACCAGTATATGATCTTTAACATGCATTGAAAAACTGAACAAATTCTGCTCCTAGAGCAACTGGGCACAATTATGGCTGAGAGCTGTCACAATGACAGATGCATGAACTCTCAGAGCCCCTTCCTGCCCTGTTACTTTAATTCTTCCCAGGGGGGAAAAAATTAGATGCTTCTAACCTATACTTATGTACAATCTGGATTAGTAATTTTCTATTTGCACCTGGTTATCTCATAGCAGAAAGATTAATGAGTGACATGAAAATATTATTTTACAGGATCCTATTTGATTCTCCACCTACCTGTTTTAAACAACCCATTTCCATCTCCATTAAAAAGTACTAATTGATTTTTCCACTCTGCCCTTTTAATCTCAAAAAAGGTCACATTTTAGGAGCACTTAGGAGAAGGAAAGAAAAAGCACTTTATAAAAGGAAATGCTGAATAAATCCTACCAGTAATCTGTTTCCTGCAGCCAAAATCAACTGAGTTCCGTCGGGCTTAAATGCAAGGTCATATATACTAAACAGGAGACAAGACAAAAGGAAGATTATGAACCCAAATAGTGAGGTCTGTCAATGGTCTGGAAAAAATATTTCAATTCCATTATCAAATGCTGTCTTTACCTCAAGAAAAAACTACAGTAAGAGCAAGATTTGGCTTCAAATTCCAGTCAATTACTACTCCTTCACTGCCTACTTCATTACTACCAGGTTCTGCAGTTTGTCATAAATCCACAGCTCCACCTGGTCAGTGACAACTTATGGCAGCCCAGGATACTGGCAATTTACAGTATTTACATAATACAGTTTGAGAAATATGAAAGAACTGGCTGTTGAAAATCCATGTGAATTGGTAGGTGTACTTTTAAAGTTGGTTGTCATTGTTATTGTTTTCATAGTTCAGTTGAATATAGTAATTTAGCAATACTATTCCCATTAGCTAAATATATTATAATAATTTATTATTAGGATAGAAATCTCATATGTCAAATATGTAGAAATACATGATATCAAAGTACAACAGATCCCCACTACTACTGCCACCATTATTATCACTATTTATAACATATTCCAATTGACAAAAAGCTCAACTTTCTTTCATCTCCACATTTTATCAATAAGCATACACAACAAACATTTTTGAGAACCTATTTGAAAGAAGGCATTGGGATACAATATTATTTAAAATGTGGATCTGAAGCAACTTTTTATATATAAAATACATAAAATATATAAAATCTACTGTTTCCACGTAGCTTTTTATAATAATTCTACTAAATGAGAAAAGTATTTATATGAATAGGTGTTTTATTATAATAAATATTAATGTTTTATCAAATAGTTGAAATATTGGTCTATTGATATCTTTTCTCATCTTATCCTAATTACTTTCTTTTTTAATCAATAAATTTTTAGATACATAATACAAAACCCCAGCATATCCACAACAGAATCCTCCACAACATATAATCCTCAAACACAGCTAAGTATAACTGCATAAATAATTGTGACTAGTAATTGTACATGAAACCTGTTACTTTAAGTATTCTCTTATCTGCTAAAATTAAAGTATATATAATATCAATTTTGTCCAATTAAGTTTTTTTCAATTATTTCAAGCATTTTATTAATCTTAGTATTTATTTAGTGCTAATCTTAGCATTTTATTGATCTTAGTATTTTGGCATGTCCTTTAAGCAAATTTTTAAAAAATATTAAAATAAACTCTAAATACCTAGCTGCAGAGTCCATCAAAACAAATCCCATGTTAGCTATATCTGAACTATATGTCTCATTTTGCATTTTCACTTCATCACCTCTTGACCTCTACCAGGAAAAAAAAAATCATGAAGGACATGTTTTACCTTCATTCTCTTGGATTCTTGGTTTATTATTTTGTTGATCAAAGTTCTAAAATCTTTCAGAGTTTTTTGATGTTGTTATGGCTGTAGAAATTGTTCTAGTTCTACTTACTCTGCATCAGAAAAATCATGTAGATTTTTCTAGTTCCCTTTGAAACCATCCATTTCATCATTTCTTATAGAAGTTTTATTGCATTATAGTCATATACAACAATTTGTTTAGCCATGGTGCAACAGGAAATTCCCTGAATTTTCAATCTTTGTTTATCAAAAAAGAGCTGTTATAAATACTGTTATAAATAAATATATATAAATATAAATACACTAGTCAGTGGTATAATTGGGTCAAATAGAGTAATAATCCATTACCTGAATACAGTAGGACCTCATTTTATGAAAACTCAAGATACACAAATTTATGTATATGTGATTGACAATAAAAAAAATAAAGGCAGAAAAATACACAAAATAAACATTTTTAATCACACACTAAAACGGCACTATTTTTCCTAATGGCACAGTCTCATAGCACTTTACCCAATCACATTCATTCTCATTCTGAGAAGCTTTATTATGAGTCATTACATTGTTTTGCTCCAAACATTAGCTCCTGGATCAGTCTTCATCTGGAATTCTCTCTTGTTGTAAGTTATGTCAGTGTCAGAGAAGTGTTTCTCTTTGTTTCACTAATGTTATTTAGTTATTATTGATGCTGGTAGTTCTGATAAGCCTAAGAAAAGTTGTAAAGTGTCCAAGTATGTTCCTATAAGAAATACTAAATGATGGAATTTGCTACTATGTGTGATTTCAACTTACATAAAAGGTCTTAGAATGTATTGATGCATAAAACGATTTTATATCACAATTTCTTCAGCTCTTCCCCAATCACTGGGCATATGGCTTGTTTCCAATTGTTCATTTCAACTTTTTATTATTGTAAATAGTGCTAGTATAAGTACTTCTGTCAGTACTTTCCTTGGAGTAAATATAATTGCAAGAATTGTAGAATCAAAGCATTAAAATAGTTTTGTAATTTTTCTTGCAAAAAAAAATCCCAAATCCTTTTGTATAACAGATCAATTCATCACTTCAGCAGCAGTAACTTAATGTGCCAGTTTTCCCCATATCCCCACCAATATTTAATTTCTCTATATTTTACCACCTTTGCTTATCTAATGAGTGTAAGGCTACCTCTGATGTGACTCATAAAACCTGGTTCAAGTCACTTATTTTTTCTGGACCTCAGAGTCCTCATCTGTAAAATGGATGGCTATACCAAATGGCTTCAGAAGTCCTTCTGTTTCTACAAATATGATCCTATTATAACTAAGATTTGGTAGAATTTGCTTTTCTGCAAGAGGAAGAAATTTGAACACATTTTAGATAAATGCTTCTAACTTACATGTCTCTGAGAACTATTTCTTTATATCCTTTAACCTTTTTTTTGCATTTATAATCTTAAAGATTTGTGTCAAATCTCTATAAATTTTGGATATTAGAATGATTTTTTTTCTAAAATATTCTTGATTTTATTCCTTTAGTAATATGTTAATTGATCAACTCACATCTGAGGATTAAATTATATTATATAACCAATCAGTCAACAAACATTAATACTGAGCACCCTCTACATGCCAAGAACTAAGGAGACTGCATTTAAGATTACACTCCATACATACATGTTCATACAGAAGTAAATGCAGAAAATATATAAAATAAAAACAAGGACAGCCTCTCAGATAGAAGTATCATAACTAAAATGCAGAGAGAACTTCATCAACTTTATAATAATAAATAAATAAGAATAAGAGTCATCCTCTAACTGATAAATGGCAAGAGAACAATTTTCAGAGGAAGAAATTAAGGCCATATATAAGTATATGAAAAATACTCTAAAGTCACTACTGATTAGAAAAATGCAAAACAAAGCAATTCTGAGATATCATCTCAAACATATCAGATTGGCAAAAATGAAAAAAGGGCAAAATGGCAGATGTTGGAGGGGATGTGGAAAAATGGGGATAGTGGTACAGTATTAGTGGAATTGTGAACTGATCCAATCATTTCAGAAAATAATTTGGAATTACACCCAGAATTATAAAACTACGTATATACTTTTAGACCCAACAATACCATTGCTGGGTCTGTTTCCCAAGAAGATCAGGGGAAAAAGGAAACAAACCTATATATTCCAAATATTTAAGCAGCAATCTTTGTGATGGCAAAGAACTAGAGATCAAGGGGATGCTTATCAATTGGGGAATGGCTAAACAAACTGTGGGGTATGTAATTGTAATGGAACACTACTGTGCCATAAGAAATGATGAGCAAGCTAGTTTTTTTTATTATTAAGATATTTTATTTTACCAATTACATTAAATAATAAATTTCTATATAAGTTTTCCAAAGTTCTATGATCCAAATTGTCTCCTTCTTTCTCTTCCCTCCCCCCTTTTTCCCAGAGCTAAGCAGTGGTTTCCCTTGAATTAGGGTTCAGTACACTAATATTCTTTATAAATTTTTGGATTTTTAAGTATTGCCAATTCCTGATCTAAGAGTGGGCAGTAGAACCCAGTGGTTTATGTTAAATGTTTTTCAAATAATTCTTTGCTGACCAGCATATCTTTAATATTGTAACACATGCAGACATTAGTTACATTAGATTTAGTTACCAAGGATCACTTACAGTGTTGGAGATTAAAACAGTTATTTAACCAGAAGCATCTAACCATTATGTGGCCAGAGAATGATGGGGAAAAAAGATTAAGAAGTAAATTTTATTTAGTAGTAAATAAAAAACAATTTACTATTGTGGTCCTTGAAAATCATTATAAGTATTTTAGTTAATAAAATACTTGTTATAGAAATTATCATAATTTTTACTGTTAATTTATTGAGTTGCTCTAGTTATTTCATTTGAGTTTGTGATATTCAGTGTATAGTAGTTGGAATAAGTGTTATGGTTTTTTAATGTTGAAATCATGTGTTGTTTAATTTCTGTACTTGAATTCAAACACTTTGACATTAAATTTGTGCTGTCTTTAAAAAAAAAAGCAATTTGCAAGCAATTTGATGTGGGTTATTATGCAAAATATATTTCCTTATTGTTCATTTTTCTTAGAGAATATCCATATAAAAACAAAACCTCCAAATAAAACTAAAGTGAAAAATTGTATGCTTTGACGTGCATTCTGATTCTAATAGTTCTCTGGAGGTGGATAGCATCCTTTGTCATAAGTCCCTCAGAATTGTCCTGGATCATTGTATTGTTGAAAGTGTCTAAGTCTGTCACAGTTGATCATCACACAGTACTGCTGTTACTGTGCACTATGTTCCCCTTGTTTGAGCAGGTTAATTTTTTTAAAAACTTGGAAAGAACTTCATAAGATAATGAATAGTGAAATGAGTAGAACCAAGCAAATATTGTATATGGTTAAAGATTTAATGATTGAAAAATAACTTGATAATATTCACATACATAAAATGAACTGAAAATGTAAACACAAAAGACATATATATACATATCCATTTGCCAAATGATGCCTTCTATGATGAAGGGAGGGTAGCAAAAGCCTGAGTTAACTGAAAATAAATTTAATTAATTAAAATAAAATGAATACAAGGGAAGGGCACTAAAACTGGAGAAAGGCCTTCTTGAAAGAGAAGACACTTGAATAGAGCCTTAGAGGAAGATAGGCACTTCAAAAGGTAGAGAAGAGAAAGGTAAACGAGGTAAGTTGTGTAGCCTTCATAAAAGGTGTACAAAGAAGAGCAAGGAGACCAGTTTGGTTGGAACAGAGAATGGGTAAAGGGGACTAACATATAATTGTTTGGAAAGATTAGCTGGAACCACACTGTGACAGGCTTAAATACCGATAAGAGAAGCCTATTCTCATTCTATTGGCAATAGGGAACCACTTAAGCTTCTTTACTAGGAAGGGTTATAAAGTCTGACCTGAGCTTTCAGAATATCAGCTTGGCAGATGTTTGAAGGATGGGCTAAGAAGGGTAGAAACTGAATGCAGGGAGATCAGTTAGGGAGTTATTGCAATTATAATCCTGAAGCAATGAGGACCTGGGCTAGGATGATTATGGTGTGAACAGAGAGAAAGAGATAGGAGACACTGAGCATGTGGAACCAATGAGATTTTAAAACCATCTGGATATAGGGGGAGAGTGGGTTAAAGTAAGAGTGTCAAGGATATCTCCTACACAATGAACTTCAGCAACTAAAAGAAGTGGTGTTGCCCTGGACTGAAAAAGAGAAATAAGGATGGACAGGTATAGTGAGGAAAGATAATAAATACTGACTTTGAAATATTGAATTTAAGATGCGTATTGGGCATTAGATGGCCAGCATATAGAATTGGGAGTCAACAGCATAGAAGTGATAACTGAACCAATCAGAACTAATGAATTCACCAAAAGAGAGTGCAGAGACAGAAGAGAGAGCTCAGGATAGAGTCCTAGAATACATTCACATGTAGGAGACAGTATACAGATACTGCAAAAGAGACTAAGAAAGATGGAAATTCAATATATTACATTATATAATGTCTTTCTTCTAAGGAGCACAAAGTACTGGGTACTTATAAGATGCTTAATTATGATCAATTCATCATTATGTAAAAAAAGAGTTCTCAATCTAAGGTCAGTGAACTTTTTAAAAAATATTCTGATAAGCATAATTCAATATAATTGGTTTCCTATAAATTTTATTGTATTGAAAACATGATTCTGAGAAGGGGTCCACAGGCTTCCCATGCCTGCCCAAGAGTCTATGGCACAAAAAAGGGTTGAGTCCCTGTTCTAAAATCACCTAACCCTCTGCTGGATCCAGAAAAATTAAACAAATAGCCCTCTCTAAAACTCATGAACCAAAGGGATAGAATCTATGCAGATAATTATAGTTACAGGATTTTAAATCAGAAGAGACCTAGAGTTCAACTCCTCATTTTACATGTTGGGGAATGTCTATGGAGGTGAAGAGATTTTGTCAAGATTGTACAGTGTGAAGAAGCACAGCTAAGGGGAGAGCCCTGATCTCCTACCTCGAAGGTGCCTCACAGGGCTCAAGGGACTCTCATATGCACAGGATAAAATCTTAGAGCTACAAACAATTTCAAGGAATAAGACAGATGATAGATATACAGACTGATAGATATAAATGCACAGATAAATGATAACTAGATATAAATATATAGATAGATGGCAGCTAGATGATAAAGGGACTATTAAAACAGGCACACCAATTCATTGTTAGAGTTGTAAATTGTTCAAAATGACATGGAAAACAATTTGAAATTATACTTAGAAAATCACTAAACATTCCCTCTGATCCAGTAATATGACATTTAGGCACAGATAAGTAGGTACCCATCAATTAGAAAATTCTCCAACTGTGGAATCTGAATATAATGGAATGTTATTGCACCATAAGAAATGCCAAATGTGAAAAATTTAAAGAAAATTGGGAAGACTGGTATGAACTGATAATAGGAAAAAAGTAAACATAACCCAGAGAATAATTTACATAATGACCACAATAATGTAAAGAAAACAACCATGAAAGGCATTAGAATGCTAATCCATGTGATGACCTCAAAGGACTACATGAAACATGCCCCCTACCTCCTCAGAGGTGTAGACTGTGTAAGTTGAATGAGGCACACATCTTGAAAAAGGGCCGATATTATGTTGATTTGTTTTGCTTGACGAGACTAATATTTTGGAAAGAAAGTTTCTGGTTGAGGAGAGTATAATGGCTGTCAGAGTATCAATAGAAGCAGGAAATGCAATGCCATGTCCAGCGAGTAAAGAGCTTTGTAGGGCAGTTTATCTGGAAAGGAAAGCAAGTGAAGAGCAATAGCATGAAGTAGGACTAGAAAGATAGGTGAGAATGAAGCTGTTTCTATTACACACCAGAGGCAATGGAGAGTTACTGAGGATTTTAAAGTAAGGAAGTAATACTAGGTTTCTCTGTTCTAGGTTTCAGTTTGCTAACTAAGGTACTAACAATCTTCTTATAAAACCTAATAGAGACATCAGTGAAGCTCCGTGATCAACTATAAGGCCTAACAGGGAACAAAAATAAGTAGTAGATGAGTTAGAGACAGGAAAAACTGAAAGCCCAATTAAGAGGTCAATGACATGGTCTAGATGGGAGGCAGTGGGGGTGGGCCTAAACCAGGGGAGAGATTGTTTACGTGAAGGGAACAGGACAGGTATGAGGCAGACACAGAATCAATAAGACCTGGCTGCTGATTAGATATGGAAAATGAGAAGAGATAAGAGTCAAAGATGACTCTCAGGCTGCAAACTGGAAGGATGATGATACCCTTAGCAGAAATAAATAAATAAGAATTCATTAAGTACCTACTGTGTGCCAGGTGTTGTGCTAAACACTGAGGATATAAATAAAATAAATTAAACAATCTCTACTGGAGTTTGAAACAGATCCCTTTGGGGTAAAAATATAGGCTCTATTTTGGACATATTGGGAACTGAGATGCATACAGAACATGTAAGTATATTGCTTTATATTTGATGGAGAGTCATTTAGATTAGTAGAGTGAAAAAGAGTATCGGAGTGATATGCTACTAAAAATTTAAAAGTTACAACATGAAGAAGATAGTGTCAAGCCCAGAGATGGAAGATTCTGAGTTCAAATCTATCCTCAGGCAAGTCCTACCTGTATAATTCTGGGCAAGTCACTTAATCTCCATTGCCTAGCCCTTACTGCTCTTCTGCCTTGAAATCAATAGATAGTATTAATTATAAGATAGAAGGAATTTTTGGTTTGTTTTTTTAAAAAGGGTTGCTACTAAGACAGAAAGTAAGAATAAAAAAAAAATTTAACCAGATCAGGTGATCTGGTTTTTATTGATCTTATAGGTACTAACAATCTTCTTATAAAACCTAATAGAGACATCAGTGAAGCTCTGTGATCAACTATAAGGCCTAATGGGGAACAAAAATAAGTAATATCCATTTTAAATTGATGGACTTGCTATATCAGAATTAAAACAATACAAAAAATAACATTTAGGCTGTGTGAGTTCATTGTTCCCTCATTCCTTCTCCACCCTATGCTTCTCAGAAGACCAGGCTATTAATGAAGATAAGAGTAATGTCCATCTCTGCCTAGCTAGTGAGTCCTATTGTATATAGAATATAGGATCCTTAAAGGGTAAGGGCTATTTCTTATTTGTTTTTTGTCTTGGTATCCCCATCAGCTAGCACAGTACCTTACACAGAACAGATACTTCTCACTTAATAGATATTTAATCAATCTGGCAGTTGTTGAATTCTGGCTACTAGAGCTTGTCCTAGCACTAGTTTTTTTTGACCCTGATATCTCTTAGCTAAAGAGGTTGTTCTCTGCTGTTCTGTGCTAGGCCAGGGTTCATTTTCCTGAGAATCCTCCAACATCCTTTAGTAGATTCTATGCATCCCCAATGAGGTCACCCTCTGATGATCCAAGGGTGTAAGGTGAGGCCTCAATTGGTCTTTGAAACCACAGGGAAGCTCTGTGACTGACTACCTAACTCAATACCTTTAAATCTGTTTTCTGATAGGTAAAATGTGGATGATAATGGTTACACAACCAATCTCGCAGAGTGCAGAATCAAATGAGAATGTGAAACACTATGCATGTGATAGTTTTAAACAATTTTAACTATAGTGTGCTAAACTATTGCTATTAGGATGACAACATGCCCACATATAGATATATTCACAATCTCTAGAAGAATCATCTCCTTATACAGGCAATGATAATCCTCTATTTTATATAGATGACAAAAATGAGGTCCTGATAGTTTCAGTTAGTCTTGCAAAAAACTGACTACCATCAAACCTGGCACATAATCCCAATACTCAATGATCTTGGAGCTGTTTCCAACCTGGGCCAATCCCCTCTCCTAGGAGCTCACTGTTGTGATGCTGACTTAGTCCTGACACCCTGAATGGCACAACTACTACAAGCTCAGAACTCCTTAGCTCAGGAAATCAACTAGCCTATAGTAGTTGGAATGACAAATATGCATTATCACACCAAGCAAAAATCAACATTCTTTTTACTAACCTTGCAAAGATCAGGTGATCTGTTCAGCATGACTGCAGTACCTTCCAAACTTTTTAGATGACAGCACTCTGTATTGGAAAGGCTTGGTTTTGCCTTTTCCTTTTTCCCAAAAGTGATATATAGCTTGGTTTTCACTAAGAAATAATTGTCACATGGGCTTTATCTTTTTCATTTCTTTTTAGAGGGCAGGGATACTGATTCTGTCTTTCTCATCTAGGCTAGAAGTAATACAATAGATACTCATAGGTCTAATCCCATTACTGATTGGCACTAGCTCCATCTCTTACCTGTGCCACTCTTCCCTTCCTTCAGCAGCCTAGTAGCCCCCAATTCCCAGAGGTTTACCATACTAGTGCAGGTCTTAGTGCAAATACTCAATTGGCTTCAACCCTCCTGCAGCTCAAGACTCTTGAGCTCAAGAAATCTACCTGCCTGGGGCATCATCAGTAACCAACTCCAGGAATACAGCACACCTGGCTTATTTCACCAAACTCTCTGGAATAACTAAAAGCATTCTGAATTGCTGCATCATCAAGAAATCTACATCTTCTTGATTTAGACTCCTATCTATAGCTAGGAGAGACACTTTCTCTCCTAAAAGATCAGAGGCAGACTGATCAGAGTCTATAAAAATAACTCAAAATTTTTAGTTTTTAGCCTCTGCTTGGGCTTTGTAAGAACAAAATCTCACCCCTGATTTTCAACACAGCAAGTATTTTATTAAGCACCTACCCTATACAACACTATGCTAACTGCTGGAGATGAAAAGATAATAATAAGACTCTGCTTATATCAACCTGTTGGGAAATGATACATATGCAGATTTGATACAAGGAAGAGAGTGATGACACAAAATAAGGATCCAGATAAAGTAATAGAGGATATTTGAAATGAGATAAAGTACTTTCATCTGGGAGAATCAGGAAAAACTTCATGGAGGAGATAGCTCCTGAGCCAAGATTTAAGGGTTTTAATAGATGGAAATTAATAAGTACATGCATATACAAAACCAGATAGAATATAGGAGCTCAGAAGCCCCTGTGTATCCAGTTTGGCTTGAATATGGAGACCATGAAGGAAACTAACATTATTTTGGCAGTTGGGAAAGAGATGGATGGAAGAGGAAGAGCCTGGAGGCAGGAAAAGTCATGTAGGAGATTCTTCCAATAGTCCTGGCAAGAGGTGAGGAGGGCCTGAACCAGAATGAAGGCAAAGCAAGAAAAAGAGGAAGAAGGAAGCATACTAGAAATGTGGGGCTTATAAAGTGAGAGATGTAGAGGCTTGATGGAGAAGAAAGAAACTGAGTCAGAGGTTTCAAACCTGAGTGAGATTCCCAACAGTAAGATCAACATATAAATTCTCAGCAATGAACTGACAAGTCATCCAGGCTTCACCAAAATACTGTGAAATACAGGGACTTCACTATTTTACAAAGCCATTTATTCTATGGTTGAATGGCCTTACATATCTAAAAGTACATGGATTGTTTCAGTTGAATCCATTTCAGTTTTAAATTAATATACTTTTTTATTCATACTCCTTAGAGGGAAATAGACTCTTTTCCTATCCTATGCTCATAAATAGTATTGTCAAATATATCCCCTAGTAGCTTCTTCAACCCACCCTCACAATCTGACATAGCCCAACAAAATGTATCCAGCATGTGTTTGTCACAGAAAAAAGGTCACAGAATGTTAGGTTAGGGATGAAAATGGCCTAGAAATTAACTAATCCAACTCCTTCATTTTAAAAGAGTAATCTGAAGCCCAGAGTGGCAAAATGACTTGCTTAGAAATTAGTAATAGGACTGTCCACTACAGAACTAAATGTAGTGGTGAAGTTTTCTTCAGTGAAGAGTGCTTATCTTTGAGGCAGTTAGAATTTAATAGGGAAGGCACAATAAACAAAGGGCACATGTGATCAAAATACAAAATAAACATTTTTTTAAATCACAGCTATACATCAATTCTGGCAGTTGTAGAGGCAACTAGAATTACACAAGAATGTCAGCTGTGTTTTTAAGGAAGAAATATCATTTAGAGAGAAAACAGAAATCTTTTTCAGATAAAAGAAAGGGCATGAGTTAAGGTAATCCATAATAAGCAGAACTTTTTGGCTGAACTAAAGGGCAAGCATCAGGTGTCAGATCAATGGTGTGGGAATTCAAAGTCCCAATGACATCAGTCTGAGAGGCACATGGGAGTATCTGCAGCTCCAAAGATGAGCCATGTACAGCAGAATATGCCTCAACCCGAGCAGCACTTGTATTTACTTTGTATGCATTTAGTATATATTTCACATTTACTTACAAGCTTCATCCCTAGGAAAAAGTGAGCCCCCACAGGCAGATGCAACAGTTTAAGTTGCCTCTGTATCTCTAACATCTAGCACAGTACCTTGCACATAGTAAGTGACTTAATAAATATTTGTTGTGAATAGATTTGAATCAAAGCAATGTCTTTAGAGGAAACTAATTTGGTATTTTGGTATAGAAGAAAGAATACACTATTTGGGATTGTAAGAGCTGGGTTTGAATCTCAACTCCTTTTTTATTCCTTGTACCATCACATACAAGTCATGTAAACTTTTTGAGCCTCAATTTCCCCATCAATAAAATGAAAGTTGGAAGAGATGATTTTTAGGATCCCTTACGGTTCTGAACTATGATTCTGTGGCATGGCTCTTACTCCCCATGTGACTAAGAAGTCACTTCACCACTATGACTCAGTTGCCTTTCTTGTTAGTTACATGAGGATAATATTTGTTTTTACAATACAAAGATTTGACTGAAGTAGTCTCTGATTTTCTATAATTTATTAGATAAGACTTAGAGTTGCCTGAAGGTCAGAAAGGTCTACAGAGGCATGTCCAGAATTACCCAGTCACACTAGTTAAGTCAAATCTTAAACTGTATCTACCATGTTATGATTATATTTGATTATAAGAATCAAAAAAGATAACAGCTACAACTGTGCTTTAGCCCAATGGATAGAGTACCAGGCCTGGAATTGGGAAGGTTTGAGTTCAAATCCAACCTCAGACACTACCTGTGTGACCCTGGGTAAGTCACTTAACCTTGCTTGCCTTGGTTCCCTCCTCTGTAAAATGAGTTGGAGAAGGAAATGGCAAACTACTCCAGTATCTGCCAAGAAAACCCCAAATGGGATCACAAAGATCAAAACAACAAAACACAAGTGAAAAAGAATAAGATCTTCCCATGGCACAAAACACAGGACACTTTTTAATATTACTCTTTATTAGTATTTTTACTGCCAGAAAATTCTACTTTCCATATCATTTAGGTATTTATCTTGCAATTATGGCAATGTGCATTTGATACTATGAAAGCTTTGCCTTACAAACCTTGTGATAGGTAAATAAATGCCTTCTTCCAGCTCTATAGATAATGTAATTAAAGGGATATCAGGGAAAATTAATTCAATTCTACTCAATCTTTATTAAAGGTCTTGTCTGTCTGAAGGAATAGGCAAAGCACTGTCCTTGTTACAAATATGGTAATAACATTTATATAAAAATGTAAAATTCAATTCAACAATTAACTATTGTTTTTAAGCACCTACTAAGTACCAGGGGCATTGTGCTAGGCATTAGAGATACAGCAACCAAAAAATAAAATAAGTCCTGCCCTCAGAAAACTTATATTGTATTAGAGGAAATAACAAGTACAAAGATAAGTAAATACAAAAGCCACACAAGAAGGGAGATGAGAGTCCTAGGTTCAAATCTAGCCTCAAGACACTTCCTAGCTGTGTGAACCTGGACAAGTCACTAACCCTAACAGTCTAGCCCTTAACCACTCTTCATCCTTGGAATCCATACTCAGTGTAGATTCTAAGACAGAAGATAAGGGTTTAAATTTAAAATAACAACAAAATATGACAATGGCGGGGGAAGATGGACATCAACAACTGAGGGATTTAGGAAAAGCATCTTGAAGGAGAGAGAAATGATGCCTTAGCTGAGGCACCATTGTCCATGGCCCTAGGGAAGATACAAAGAACTTTATATGCATTATTTCATCAGTGCCATTTTATAGATGAGCAAACTGAGTTTAAGTTGAAAGTTAAGAGACACACCCTTGGTCATCAAACTGAGAAGTATGGAAGATGGGATTCAAACACAGATCTCTCCTAACTCCAAGGCTCTTTTCTTTTTAACCCTTACCTTCTGTCTTAGAATCAATACCATGTATTGATTGCAAAACAGAAGAGTGGTAAGGGCTAAGCAATGGGAGTTAAGTGACTTGCCCAGAGTCACACAGCTGGAAAGTGTCTGAGGTCAAATTTGAACCAGTGACCTCCGGTCTCTTAAGCCTAGCTCTCAATCCACTGAGCTACCTAGCTGTCACCCCAAGGCTCTTTTCACTGACGTATCCTGGTGGACAGATCCCCTAACCGCACAGGCCCTACATTCTACTGGAGGAATGGGCATATGCCCTAGTAAGGAGGGAAGGAAAAGGGGAAACTAGGAATCCAGAGTGTCCATCCCACGAGGGATGAGCCCGATGGTGGCTGGGAGGTGGCTATGGGTCATTTTACAGATGGGGAGGCTGAGGCCCAGGGAGGGGAGGGAGTACCGGGCAATAGGAGAGTCGAGCTGGGGAGGCCAAGGCTCTCCACTTTTCCCTTGCCTCCTCCCTCTCTCCCACCTTCCCCCATTTCCCCTAATCCCGGATCCCGATCTAGGGTCCTGGGTAACCAAAAAGGCTCCTCTCAACCGTCTCCAGCCCCTGCAACTCCCGCCCTCCTTCTGGGCCTCCCCTCGGCTCACCACTGCTCCACTTTATCTCTCCACGTCAGGACGGCTCTCATAGCCGCTTCCCTCAGAACCCAGGCAGGGCCCTGGGTCTCTCAGTCCCTCCCAAACCGCAGGGGCCCGTCGGGAAGCCACTTTGGCTACCTGGGCTACCCAGGGCAACGGACATGCGCTGTGAGTTTCACGGGCTACCTAGAGCAACGCACATGCGCCGTGTGTTCCGAGAGCTAGCTAAAACAATGCACTGGCGCTGTGTTCCAAGAGCTTGCAAAAGCAATGCACATGCGCCTTGGGATCCGAAAGACAGAATGAAGCACATGCGCTGTTTGTTTCTACAACTGCCCAGAATTCTGAGTGCGCTTTAGGGATAAACTAGATTACGCATGCGTATAGAATTATCGAGGATGCGAGAGGAAAATGAGGGAAGATAATAGAGGAAAGGAAGATAACAGCAGTCCGGCAAAGAAGCCCATTCGAAATACATCCATCCATCTGCACATATACATGCACCTACGCACACGATCAGCGTTCCCTACGTAGTGAATTCACTGTGCGCAAAAGGGAATTAGGAAATGAGACCTTCAAGGTGCATTTGCATATGTGCGAGTTTGAGGCGGTTAGACGCCGATTATCTGCGCTTGCTCAGTGTCTGGGGTATTTGGCGGGAGCTGGGAGATAGGGTCAGGAATCATGTGACCTGCGAGGTGGACTCAAGATGGCGGCGCCCAGAATTCCTGGGAGAAGAGCAAAAGCAAGCTAACAGGCAGATCCCCTCGGTTCTGGGGGGCTCGGCTGGAGGGAGAAGTGTGGTTCCACGCCCCAGTGGCCGCGGCTACCCCTTCTCTTCCCTCCTCCCAAGTGGCCCGACCCCAGTTTCCGTTTCACGCTCTTCGCTCGACCCCACCCCCGCTTGGAGCTTCCTCTTTTTGCCCCTTACTTTCCCGCTGCCTCATTTCTCTGCCACGCAGCCCTGCCAAGGTGATGGACAGGTCCTCCGGGGCTGCTGGTGGCAAGGTGTTTTCTTCTTCGACCGCCTTCCCCTAGACTTGGATTAAGCGTCCACCCCTAGGAGCACCTGATACGGCCCCTTCTGTCTGGTCCAGTCACCTTCGGGCTTGCCCAAGTGTCCAGGCTTCGAGGACTGAGGAGAAAGGAAGAGCTGGTACGGTCCCCGCCCTTTAACCAACTTCATGGAGTGGACAAAGCTTTCATTTCGAAATGAGGAAAGGACAAGTGCACCCTCGATATCGAAATTAGGAGATTAGCTTGGAGTAGAAAGACACTTGAGAGGCCCAGGGATTTGAGCTGGGGCCAATTTAAGAGATTCTTTGACTGCTGGAATTGCAAGAAAATTTGAGTTCCTGAAGATCTAGCGCCAACTATTTACAGCAGTAAAATTGTAGTCGATATTTGTAATTATGCGTGTTTCATATAATTGTGACCTAAATTATGCTATAGGAGTCAAAAATATGGGGAATTTGGGAGGATCTTAGAAAGGTGTCACAGATGGTTTGATCTGAATCCAGTTGATCATTTAAATTCATCCCTCTTTTTCAGATGAAATAGTTGAAATAGTCAAGAAAAGTGAGACTTACCCTGGTCACAAAGCTGAGACTTCAATCTAGTCTCCCAACTTAATTCAATACTGGTTTTCCACTGTAATAACCTGACACTGTTAAATGTTTGTTTTTTTGTTATGTTCAGAGTACTCTTGCATTCCAGCATCAAACAGTAGCTCAGGAAACTTTTTAAAGTTAGCCAGGTATGGGAGAAGCAGCACTATACTAAAAATCTTGCTTATTAATTTCTAATTATCCAGATTAAAAAAAGTACTTGATTTCATACTTCATTGAAGATTTATAATAAAGTTGACTTAAAGAGAAACTAGAGAGGCAGCTAGGTAACACAGTGGATAAAACACCAAACCTGTAATAAAGAGAACCAGGGTTCAAATATAGAATTGTGACTATTTGTGGTACCTGATATTTAGATTGGGGACCTGAAGCCCAGACCTCTTTCCACACAGCATAGCCAAGTATTTAATTTGAGTCTTTCCTTTTATTCCAGTAACCATTGGTTCTTGCTTTTATCCAAATAACCACTGATTCATGTGCCTAGTTGAATGGGCAAGTCCAGTAATTTGTCATTTTCTCTTTCAGTCAGGAAATTATATCCCAGGAGTTGAAAAATGTGGAAAATGATGAGAAACAGTGACGGAAAGAAGAAAAGAAATAACCCTCCAGCTTCAAGAACCTAATTTGAGCAGTCAGTGTGTTGGTGGAACTATCATGGAACATTCTAAATCTATTCCTTGTGGATGGGAAAGGATTGTGAAACAAAGATTATCTGGAAAAACCGCCGGAAAATATGATGTGTATTTTATCAGGTAAATAAAATAGGAAGGATATCATGAATTATTTATTCAGCAAACATTTATTTAGAACCAATTCTGTGATGTGCCCAAGTAGATGAAAAATAAAAGAACAAGAATTTTATGATCCAATAATAAGTTTTTCTCCTTCCTTTTTTTGCCTGCATTGTAAGGCAGTGGATAGAGTGTAATCAGGAATATCTGAGTTCAAATCCTACCTCAGACTCTTACATTCTTCTAGCTTCTGTATGCCTCTTTTTCTTCATCTGCAAAATGGGAGTGATAATAATAGTACCTTCCTCCAAGGGTTGTTAAGAGGATCAAAAGTAGTATTCGTAAAATGCTTAGTACACTATACATATGCTTATTACTTTCTCCCTCCCCCATCTTGAATGGAAATACTTTTAAAATCAGAGTTTCATCATTTTCAACAGTAGAAATTAAATGCCTTTTATAGGTCTCAAAATGGAAATTCTTGATTAGCTATCTCAAATTTAGTTTGTTCCTCTTTTTAAGTTATTCATATTCATCAGTGAATCAGTTCTCTTTGTTTCCTTTTCTAGCCCAGAGGGAGTAAAGCTCAGATCCAAAAGTTCACTTGCATGTTACCTTCACAAAAGTGGAGAGACTTCTCTTAAGCCAGAAGATTTTGACTTCCGGGCCCCTCCCAAGAGTAACACTCCATCAGAATCCCCGCATCACATAGTGGAAGCACAGTTCAAGGTGGAGCAGAACTGCCTGAGCCCAAAGCAGAAGCTTAGGAGGCCTCATAGAAAAGAGGAAGATGTGCTTCCACCCCCATATAGGGTTTCACAGGTACAGGACCTGAGTAGCGAGCCATCTTACTTTACTTTCAACCATCAGCTCCAGAAGGGTGCTAATGTCATTGACTCTCAAAATCTTAAAAAGCCTACAACTACAAAAAGGAGTCACATTAAGGAAACTAAGAAAGCATATAAGAAAGGTCATTGTGGTTCTTTTCAACAACAAAAAAAGGCAGCATCTGGTAAAGAAGTGATTTTTGTTGCACAAGATATTCAGCTTCAGAGAACTGTGAGTAATTCTGAGGACAGAATGAGTGACAAGAACGTAAAAGAGGCAGATGAAGAAAAAGAACCAACAGATAAAGTATTGGCTTCAAGCTCTTATTCCCAAATGCATATTGCACAAGTAGCTTCATGCACAGAAAATACTTTATGTGCCAACAAAGTTTCAGAATATAAAGAAAAGGGTGGGCGTCCTTCTGTAGAATCTGAAAAGACCTTTATAGAAACTGAAGGAAAGAAGGAACATTTGCATGCTGACATTTTGAAATGTAATTCTGAAATAGACAGTAGCAGCGCCCAGGATGAAAAAGACTTGACTTTTGTGACGAAGTTTCAAGGTATACTTGTGTTTTTGAGAACTACTAAAAATTTCCTTGGTGGGGAGTTCATAAAGCTTGTTGTTATTCAGTTGTTTTCAATCATGTCCAACTCTGTGACTCATTTAAGGTTTTCTTGGCAGAGATACTGGAGTGATTTGCCATATCCTTCTCCAACTCATTTTATAGATGAGGAAACTGAAGCAAGCAGGGTAAAGTGACTGCCCAGGATTACACAGCTGTGTGTCTGAGATTGGATTTGAATGCAGGAAGATGAGTCTTCCTGATTCCAAATTTGATGCTCTATCCACTGTGCCACCTAGCTGCCTCCTTAAGCTTACCATTACAGAATTTTGTGCCATATGCTTGAATGTTGATTAGAATTTAAGAATCTAAGGTCTGGAGGAAATTCAAAAATATTCCATACCATAGGCCCCCAGTGAGTAGGTCACTATTGTGTGTGTGTGTTGAGGGGAGTTCTTTTTCTAAATATAATTTAAAATTCTTACACATTATAGAACTGACTGTGACAGGATTTTTATTTTGATAAATCTAGGAAAAAAAAGAGATCTAGACAAATGTTGCCCATAATTTTTATATTAAGATGGGTTTTCCTTTTTAATCTTTCCCTAAAGGCTTTCTAAACTGGTAACCTCTGCTGCCTCTCCCAACCCTGGAGGCTCCCTGCTTAAGCAGGCTCTGCTTTATTCTTTGAGGGTTAGGAATACCAATGGGGAATAGAATGTGACTTCCTCCTCTCCCTCCCTTCCATCTTCTAACATATTAGCAAACCCCCTGGGCTAGGGTTTGGCTGAATGGGCCCACAAGGGTCTTGTGCTTCATTTTGTTCTATGTGAACCAGTAAGTAGGCATCAGTTTCTTTTCTGTCCTTCAGGTTATATCTACCAATTGTTTATGTAGAAATCATGCTGGGTGTTTTTTTAAACTTGATATAAGTGTACTCTGAAATGTTTCTTTAAATAATTCATGACTGTCGTCATGTGGTTCATCTCTGATTTGCAAGCTACTTTTAATACAGAGACCAGAGCTTAACAGTGGTTTACTTGATGATGATGCCTCAGTGGAGAAGAGATTCCATATATCATCTCTAAACGGTGACTCCTTTTGAACAGCTCTGAGTAGTTTATTTCATTATGACAATGAATACCTCTTTGCCCCACTAAAGGCCTCCTCCAGTTGTGGTGTGTGGAGGTGTCCCAGGTTCTCTATGTATATGCCAATAGGGTGAGCAGAAGCCCTGGCAGGCCTCACCAGACAGAATCACATGGCAGGGAGTTTGTAAAGAGTATTCTTGTTCAAATATAAGATAGACTGGATGGTGGTCTCCAGCTCTGAGATTCTGAGACTAGAAATAGAACACGTTTCGGGTGTTCTGCAAATGTGTTACCATTAAGAGCTGATTTCAGATTAGAAGATTTATCTGCAGTCAAGGAGATGGTTTAATGGAAAAACTATAGAATTCAAAGTCCTTACTTATTTCACATCATAGAACTGAATATCAGAATGAGATCATCTGTGTTGCTTTGGCATGTTTAAAGTGGTCTGTAACTGTCAGTTCTTACTCAAATTAAAAAGAGTAAATGTAAGAGTTTTATAGAAACTTCTCAGGAGAGCTTTGATAACAGTGTAGAAGTTATCAGTTACATTCCATAAACAGTTCCCTTGGGGTAAATGCTTTCAGCATTTAAACCTTTCAGGAAGATAGAGTGCTCAGTCACCATATGCCTGTATGGTGTTTAAGTTATTTTTACTGCTTATAACCCCTTATATTATGAAACTTTGGGCAAAAATTTCCCTTTCCTTTTTATTGTTTCTGCTCCCCTAATGTTTAATCATGAATTTTCTAAATAAAAATAAAAACTGGCATTTATATAGCACTTTGCAGCACTCTTTACAAATGTTTTCTCTTTTGATCCTCACAATAATGTCAATGGTAGGTGTTATTATTATCGTCCATATTAACAGTCAAAGAAACTGAGGCAAAAATTAAATGACTGGCCCAAGATCGCATGGCTAATAAGTTTCTGATGTTGGATTTGAACTCAGGTCTTCCTGACTCCCAAGTCCCAGACTCCATCCAATGTTAATTTTCTTTCCAGAAAACACCATCCAGCGAACCCAAGTAGAGAAAAGGAAAACCAGCCAGTATTTCTCCAACAAATACAACAAAGAAGGTATGGGAATGTAAAATTGGATTCTAAGGCCTCTTTGAGTATCTAGCAATATGATATATTTGTTTAAATATATATAAATATATATATATAAATATTATATAGATATAGATATATATAAATATGATATATTTGTTTAGCCCTTAGTCCACCTCGACGGAAACTGTTTAAAAAGTGGACTCCGCCTCGGTCTCCTTTTAATCTTGTCCAAGAAACACTCTTTCATGACCCATGGAAGCTCCTCATCGCCACCATATTTCTCAATAGGACCTCAGGTAAGGGAGACCACTATGATCTCTGTTTTGTAGCCCTGTATTAGTAGAAGGAAAGCATGATAGGGTGATCAGGAGACCTGGTTTCTAAGCCTGATGTAGCCACCAAACAGATATCATTTGAGCTTACAAATTGTCTCTCTGGTCCTCAGCTTTTTGGTTTTTAAAATGAGGGGTCTGGACCAGATGATAAACAAGGTCCTTCTTTCTGTCTTTTAAATAGGGGCTGAAAATGTCTTCTTCATTTTTCACCAAGATACTTTCCTGCTTCTATGAAGAACCCTCTAGGTTTTAGTCCTTAATGGAGCTATCATTGTTTAACATCATCCATCCTATTAAAACTATTTCTCTATATTTTTCTTGGAAACCTGTGATTCTTAGATCATGTCACCAAGCTCCTTCCTCTGTTGCTGTGGTCTCTAGAGCTACAGCTCCTCAAGTTTCACCATTTCTAAAACATTTTTTTCTGTTATTTGCTCTTCTCATTTTTTCCTCTCGCCTTAGAAAGGCTTCAGTGAGATTTTCTATGGTTTTTTTTCTACATGGCTTTCATTCTTCATCTTGAATTCTCATGTTCATCATCTTGAATTGAACAATCTTATTTCCAGTCATTGGACCTTCCCATCCACCCTGGATGTACCTATCTACCCTCCCTACATTTGTTATCTCCCAGGTTAGAACATAAGCTCCCTGAAAGAGGAGGTACTGACTCAATTTTTTTTTTACATTTGTATCTAGAGTGCTTAGCATAATGTTATGGTTATAATTGAGAGACTGGCCATGGATTTTATTATTTAATTCATTAAAAAGGAAAAGAGGAGATAGGTGAGAGAGGGGAGGTAGATAAATTTTATGGAAGTTTTACCCTAATCTAGGTTCTCTATTTAGCTTGCTGTCCCACAGCAGCCATGTGGGCCACCCAGTCAACACCAACATGGAAATAGACCGAATCCGGGCTTGCCTCAGTTTATCAAATTTTCCCTTCGCACACCAACTCTCACATGTCATGGCTTGTGAGCCAACTATCTCCTTTCTCCTTTACCTGGGCCTCCCAGGGTAATCACTGGGTCAGAGGGCTTAATGAGGTTCTTAACACCTCTGCATCTTCTTACAATATGCTACTAGATATTCTAGCAGTAGTCAGTCTTATTCTTCTAGAGATTTCTTATTGTATTTATTTATAATTTTCTTTAGACTTTCTGTTAGTTTTTCTTTTGAAGGTTTCTGCTCTTTTCTCTCTTTATTTTTATCTTTAATTTTATTTGCTGCATTTATTATTCTTTTTTGTGATCAAGGGAACTGGCTTTAGTTGTAGTCGCTCACTTTGCCAGGCCTGCCAGAAGCTCAATTTCTCAATTTTGTGCACACTTCTTTCCAAAAGTTCCCTAATATATTTTGGCATTTCAGCTTTTTTTTTCTTAGCTATAATTTTATCATTTTGTTACTTGGGTCAGATAATATATATCCTTCCACAATTAATATCACACTGAGCCCTTACTTTTATTTTATTTTTTAATGTTTAAATGTTTCAAGCTGTTAACCATTAAGTATTGGTTTTTGAGTGCAGGTAGTTGCTGGTTTCAGTAATGATTGCTGGAGGCAGTGCCACTTAGCCTGGCCTAGCAGAGAGGACTGCTCCTGGCCCGATCACCTTATTTCTCTGGGTGTCATCTATAAAATATGCCCAGGAGCATAAAGGTTCAACCCCAGAAAATCTTTTTCAAAAGTAAATCTGCTTTGAGCTTCACAGACTCTGAATGAGAAAGAAGCCAATAGAAACCTACCTTCTTGAATGACTATATTCACCAGCTGTCATTTTTATCTAGGCAAGATGGCAATACCTGTGCTCTGGGAGTTTCTGGAGAAATATCCTTCTGCTGAGGTGGCAAGAACTGCTGACTGGAAGGAAGTGTCCGAACTCCTCAAACCTCTTGGCCTTTATGATCTTAGAGCCAAAACGATTATCAAATTCTCAGGTATTTTCCAGATAAACATGAAAATATCAAACCTTCACGGACAATCACAACTAAAATGCTAGCATCCTGTTCTACCATATTAATGGAATGAATCCACTGAGCACAGGCCTGGACACAAGATCTTAAAACCAGTCCACCTGTCCTGAGCCTCTGTTTGCCAGTAGGTCAAACAATAAATAGTCAAGCCCTTAACAAGAGACCATCACTTTAAGAGGCTGTTAGGAAAAATGCAAATCAGTGTAATGTTAAGTTCCTGCCCTGCAGGTGCTTAGAGTCTAATCAAAGATCAAAAATGTAAATGCAAGCAGCAAGATGATCAAAAGTACCACATGGGTGCCCTAGAACGTGTGTGTCCCAGGCGTGCAGAGAAGAGAGCTGCTGGTCTCTTCTCCCTGTAGATTTTGTTCCCTTAGGAGCAAGTGACGTAGTGTGCACAGGTGAACAACTGCATGGGTGTCAGATCATTTAGTAAATGCTAAGATTGTTAAGGAAGACTTCTGGCCTCTTCCCTTCTCTTCCTATCATTAGGTCCCCTTTACTTGGGGCTTATCAAACCTGCTTATTTTTATAAGTCTTTCCACTAGATGAATACCTCACGAAACAATGGCGGTACCCAATCGAACTGCACGGGATTGGAAAATATGGCAATGACTCTTACAGGATTTTTTGTGTCAATGAATGGAAACAGGTAAGGGAGGCTCCGTACCTAGAAGCCTTACTAACCCACAGCCTTTGTGTCTGAGGAAGAAAAGCCATTCATTGCAGCTAAGCGCTGCTGCCACGGCAGCTGTTGGAGGGTTTTACGGGACGATGGGGTCTGGGGCATCCAAAGGAGATCCCCCTGTTCCCTTGCTTAAGGACATCTGCCCTCTCTGGCTGCTTTCAGCCCTGTCCAGGTCACACCCCACCATGCCCCAGTTTTAGAAGGCACCTTCAAGGGCTTCCAGACCAGTCCCAGCCTGATTGACTCTTAAGTCCCCATAGAGATGGGGCGGAAGTGGGAAGAGCCCAGGGCCCAGCTTTGCCACCACCTCACTGGGCAGACTTGGGCAGGGCGCTTTCTCCCTTTCTCTCTGCCTCTGTTTCTTCATCTGTAAAATAGTCATGAGCATTATTGCTGTTATAACGCATGGGGGGCCTCTGCTCCAGGCTCATTCTGAGAACAGCGCTTTGTGGACTCTGGTGCCGTGCCATTGGGAGCCACGAGCTGGCCTGCTGACAGCATCCCCTACAAGGTTAAACCCAGTGCTCCGACCGCCTGAGTGGCAGCAGACAGGAGACTCCTCAGGGGGAGGCTCGTTTTCATTGTGAGGACGTTCTTACAACTGTCAAACCAAATCTGCCTCCCCTAATCCGCCCACTCCCCCTAGTTTGGCCCCTGGGTAGAACAGAGTGCCTCCAGTTCTTCTTTCCCGAGACAGATCTGGGATTCCTTAAGTGATCTTCTTATCCGTTGCCTAAATTTCTTTGTCTCCAGGTAAAATCTCACCAGGTCCTTGCACTTCCTTGCATGATGTAGTTTTAAGGGCCTTCACAACGCTGGCCTCCCTCCCCAGGAGACGCTCTGATTTGTCCTTACTGCTCATGTAATGTAGCACCCAGATCTGAACACAGCCCTCCTGTGGTCAGTCTAACCAGCTTAGAGCCCGATAGGGCTCCTGCACCCTGGCTGGGGGTTCATGCAGCCTAAAGCGGCGCTTGTTTCTCATGTTGGGGGACATCTAAGTCATGCTGCTGATTGATACGGACGTTTCAGTCCCTAAACTCTCTCAGCCCCAGCCGTGTCTCCAGCATCTTCCGCTTGACTTTTTCTGAAACGGAGACCTCCCCGAGTGCAAGGTTGGCCATTAAGTCCTATAGGTGGGGGCCCCAAGGGTCTGGGTGCCATTTTAAGCTTTACTAGATTTAATTTGTTACATTTGGGTTCATCTCTCCAGCCTTTGAGAATCTTTTTGTATCTCAATTCTGATGTCTCATATATAAGCACATTCTGTCTTCATTTAAAAAGATTAACGAGCCCTCCGGTACACACCACCAGAAGTCTCCCTCTGGAGTGCTAGCATTCTGTGGATCAGCTCCCCTTCGGTTTGGTTGTTTATAAGTGTTGAAGCCACCTAAATGCCAGGGACAGCTGGGTGCCCTCATCTTCCTGAATTCAAATCTGGCTTCAGACACTTACCAGTAGGGTGACCTTGTACAAGTCATTGCATCCTCAATTTCCTCATCTGTAAAATGAGCTGGAGAAGGAAATGACAAACCAGTCCAGTATCTTTGCTAAGAAAACCCCACATGGGGCCACAAAGTCAGACACACCTGAAATGGCTAAACAACAATAAATATACCATGATCCGATACGTCATATCCTTCCTTTTTGTCCACAAAATATTGTGAGGTCTTACTAAATGGCATCTTTCTTCACCTTCCTCAGCCCCAAAGACCCTCCTGCTCCCTCCTCTCCCCTCAGGATCTTTCAGATTGGAAGAGCCTGCACCGTCCCCATTTGAATGAAGCCACTGAGGTCCAGAGGAGTTCAGTGGCTTAACTACAATCATATAGGTAGTAAAGTAGCAGAGACAAGACTTGAACCCATGCTATTAGATGAGATGCCAACATCAAACTAAAATAAAACAGGAGGGTTGGGGAGCCCTGCTTAAAGTGGACTGTGAGTATGACCCTGGTGACTCATTCTAATGAATCTGCTTCCCATCCTTTCCTTGAGAATGCAATGAACAGAAATTAATATTTTAGGTTTGTTTCTGCTTATTTCTTTTTTTCCTTTTTTTCCCTTTCCAGGTCCATCCTGAAGACCATAAGTTAAATAAATATCATGACTGGCTCTGGGAAAATCATGAAAAACTAAGCCTTAGTTGAAAAAAGTGAACATATTAAACTAGATTTCTAGCGGCACCACGCCTCCCTTTTTGAAGAGCATGTGGTCCTCCCAACCACTCGGCACTCTGCCTTCACAGATTTAAATCACAGCAAACATGAATGGGACGGGTACATACATTTTATTAAATACTCGCCGTGCTCTCCACTGTTTTCTTAAACAGATGTGCCAGAAGAATGCTCTGATACTTTTTTAAATAAAGAGCAATCAAATTTGACTTCTTTTTATAAGGTTTGGGGATTTTTTTTCTTGAAATACTTAATTTCAGGCTGATTTTGCACAGGAAGGAACTTGTATCACATTTAGACCTGGAAAAAAGGATGCCAGCGATCCTCTAATTTATATTCCTTCTGATTGTGGGATTTCACCTCTGTGTTAAAAAAAAAATCATGAAATTCTCCACACACTGACTGAAACCAGAATTCCACAGTGGTAAAGCTTCGATTGGTGTCACAATTCAAATATGGAAACGGGGAACAAGGAATGCCTATCAGTCACCTGTATGTGTATATACGTATGGATGGTTGATAGGTTTATATATTATTACTTCTTTGAAATAGACTCTAAGAAGGGCAGCTATATATATATTTATATATATATATATATATATATATATATATATATATATATATATGGGCAGCTAACTCAGTGGATTGAGAGACAGGCCTGGAAATGGGACATTCTGGGTTCAAATGTGGCCTCAGATACTTCCTAGCTGGGTGACCCTGGGCAAGTCACTTAACCTCAGTTACCTTCCCCTTATCACTCCTCTGCTTTGGAACCAATGCTCAGTATCAACTCTAAGACAAAAGGTAAGGGTTTTTAAAGAAAAAAATGGATTATAACGAGGTACAGAAAGACTGAGTATCAGTAAGTATAGGTTTATTTATTGTGAACTAATAGGGGAAATAAGCAATGACAAAGCACTTAAAGTTCCGAACGTCCTGGGGGGGATCACTGTACCCTGAAGTCCTTCTTACCTCTTCCCCACAGGTGCAGTTCTGTCTCAAATAAGATTCCTGTCCTGATGGGTCTCTTAGACTCTCTATTAATCCCCGAGTCTTCCAGGATCTGCAAAGGTCATGGAGAATTGGGGACTTGCCTTTAATCTTGTGAGCCCCAAGACCTGAGTTGGAAAAATGCCAGCTTTCATGATCACACACACCCCTCCGCCCCAGCCCCCCAAAGAGTGGCCAAGGGCTAATATCGGGGTCACAGCAGTGGCTCCAAGCTCAAATAGAGGTGGCAGCCATTCATCTGCACATAAGGATGCTCATAGGGCTGTGGGCTTCATTGTTAGGTTTTTTTAACCCTTGCCTTCCATTTAGAATTAATACTATGCATTGGTCCCAAGGCAGAATATCAGTAAGGGCTAGGTCAAGGATCAAGGGATTTACCCAGGGTCATCCAGCTGGGAAGTGTCTGAGGCCAGATTTGAAATCAAGTCTGACTCTCAATCCATTGAGCCACCCAGCTACCCCCATCTCTTGAATGACTACTAGAGAGGTCCCTGTCCTAGAGACACTCTGGTCCTCACATAATGCTACCCCTCCCAACCCTGGTGTGACATCACAAAGGAGCCTGGGGAGGTCACTGCCTCCTGGAAAAACTTTCAGTGTTAAAGTGAATTTTCTTACGTAATTTTTACAAGATTGCCACCCTGGGGGAATGGGGGGGGAATAGAGTCACTGAGCATTTTTTCCCTTTTTTTAATGCACAGAAAAGAACAGAAAGAAACATAACAAGTAGGAAGCTGCATTTTCAATTTATTACATGCTTAAAAGGAAAAACAAGCTGTATACAACAGATGAGCAGTTTTCTTGACAGTTTTCTTTTTTGGTTCTATGTAAATGTAAATACCTGTTTTATTTCTCTCAAGTGCAAAATAAAATGTTTTTAAGACCAAAAAATTGCCTTACTACATTCAGGGTATCCCAAATGTCTTAGTTTAAACTGTAATAGTGTAAAACCACTGAGACTTTTGAAATATCTCCGAATTGTTGTGGCTACCTAGCAAAGGGGAGTATTCTGAGGGAGATTCCTGAGGTCACCACACACCTAGTTATCCTCACTGGGAAATTATTAGGGGACTGTGTGCAGTCCAGGGAAATGACAGCTGGCTCGTGAGTCAGAGGACTTGGGTTCATATTCTGACTTCTGCTGGGTGATCTTAGACAAATGACTTAACTTCCCCAAGTGAGACAAGAAATGCCAGACCAATACTGTATAGTGCTTCCAAGACACAAGAGCAGTAAGGGCTAGGCAGTGAGGATTAAGAGATTTGCCCAGGGTCACCCAGCTAGGAAGTGTCTTAAGGTCAAATTTGAACCCAGGACTTTTCCTCTCTAGGTCTGGCTTTCAATTCACTGACCCACATAGCTGCCCCTTCTAGAAGTATGTCTGAGAAACTGGGGAATAGAGTCTTTGTAATGCTTTAGTTTATAAGCTTCCTCCACTGTACTTACACTTTGGAGAATCATTGTAGCCAGCCAGACTTAAGTAGCTTTTACAAAGAGTTATGCAGAAGCAACAAGGTGGCATAGTGGATAGTGCACCAGGCCTAGAGATGGGAAGTCCTGGGTTCAAATGTGGCCTTAGACTCTTCCTATTCTGGGACCCTAGGCAAATCACTTAATCCTGTTTGCCTCGCCCTTGCCCCTCTTTCCTAAAGTTGATACTAGAACAGAAAGTAGGTGTTTGATAGAAGGAAGGGAGCAAGGAGGAAAATGAAAGTTAGTTGGTGTGAGCATTTATGCTTCAAAAACTGGCAAATGCTACACACATCAGGGTTTTATTTTACTTTATTTTTTGTTATCTAGGCTTAAGAAAGTAATGAAAATATTAACAATGCAGATTAAACTTAAAAGTGTGTCCTAAGTACATTTTTTTAAAATATATTTTATTTGATCATTTCCAAGCATTATTCGTTAAAGACATAGATCATTTTCTTTTCCTCCCCCCCACCCCCCATAGCCGACGCGTAAGTCCACTGGGCATTAGATGTTTTCTTGATTTGAACCCATTGCTTTGTTGATAGTATTTGCATTAGAGTGTTCATTTAGAGTCTCTCCTCTGTCATGTCCCCTCAACCTCTGTATTCAGGCAGTTGCTTTTTCTCGGTGTTTCCACTCCCATAGTTTATCCTTTGCTTATGAATGGTGTTTTTTTCTCCTGGGTCCCTGCAAGTTGTTCAGGGACATTACACCACCACTAATGGAGAAGTCCATTACGTTCGATGATACCACAGTGTGTTTGTCTCTGTGCTAAGTACATTTTTTTTGAAGAGCCGATTGTCAAACATTTACCAGCATACCCTTGGGTATTTACTTAGGAATTACAGTAAGAACAGCTGGTAGAAATATCCTCTCAATCTTCTACAGATATATACAGAATGCAGAGAAGAGTAAGCTCATAAAAATGTTAATTAAAAAAAAAAAGGAAGGTCATGCATGGAGAGCATGTATGGCAAAAGGGCAACTCTTGATAGCCCCTGACTGATGGATGTACTTTTTGCCCCCTTCTCCTTAAGCAAGTATCTTCTTTTGACTCTTAAGAGCCCTGAATCTGTCCAGTCTGCCCTTGGTCCCAATGCATCCAGCCTCTGCTGTCCCAGGGTAGGTTCACAAATGGAAAGGTGAGAAGTCCAAAATCTTCCTGATTGGAAAACTCACTTGGAAACTCGCTATGTTCCCCCTCTGGCCAAAGAGGAGATTGGGGGAAGGGGGAGAAGGTAGGAGAGATTTAAGTGCTCCCCTTCTACCACAACCAACTTCTCAAGGGTTTTCTTTGGAAGACTGCTGCTCTTCCTGTCAGATGTTGTAATCAATTGGGTTTTGAACTGACCTTCTATTTCATAGATTGACCCACAATTACAGATACATAGATAGATAGATAGATGGGTGGATAGATAGATAGATAGATAGATAGATAGATAGATAGATAGATAGATAGATAGATAGATAGATAGATAGAATCATAGATAAAATCATAGTTTATAGATAGATGATAGACATAATTATGTTTATAGATAAGATATCCATAGACCACATTAAGTTTCCTTAGCCAAATTCAAACTTTCCCATCAACTTCATTCCAGTTCATCTAAGGATATCTTGCACTAAATCTAGTGTTAGTTTGATTAGTTAATTCTCACCTCTTAGAGGCGTGCAATGCCTTACCACTTAAAGTGGAATGGAGTGACTTTGCTGATTTATTCAACCAACTTTCCCCCTCCATTTGTCTTGTGATCTTATCTTCCCAAGATCCCTGATCACCAAGCAGAATCTACATCAAATCAATGATATATGTAAAACCCAGTGGAATTGCTTCTTGGCTCCAGGAGGGGAGGGAAAGAACATGAATCATGGATCCATGAAAAAATATTCTAAATTAATTAATTTAATGATTTTTTAAAATCTACATCAAAGTACCCATTTTCACATTACAGTGTAAGTCAGACTTCTGACTAGAATATTTGCTCAGATCTCTTAGGGTCAGTCCTGGGCCAACTCTGAACTGGCCAGAATTTTGTGGCATTTAAGATGGTATTATGGACTCAAAAAACAATCTGTGAAGAGTATGGTAGCAAGAGGAAGAAGAAAGAACCCATAGCATTCCACCCTAGCCCTCGAGGAGTTTGTAGCCTAAAAGGGAAATAAAACACACATGTATACAAACAAACAAAAAAACTAATGCACAAAAACTTGATTTAGGAGCAAGATAAAAGACACAATGAGACTGGATGGGGGAAGTATAAAGTTGTCATTCAGTTCTGTTTGACTTCATAGACTTTGTCCAGGGGGGTTTCTCAGCCAAGATGCCGAGTGGTTTGCCACTTCCTTCTCCAGTGTGTCCCCATTTTACAGAAAAGGCAAACAGGGGTTATATGACTTCCCCACTGTCCCACAGCTAGGCAATGTCTGAGGTTGAACTTGAACTCAGATCTTCCTGACTCCAGGCCTGGTGCTCTATCCATGGCGCCACCTAAGTTACTATTATTACGTGAGGTTTGTATCACCGGCAGCACCTAACAAAACTCCCTGACCATGATCAATGTTTGAACAAAACAAATGCCATTGCCGGGAATTGACTATCCCCCTTGAGTCCCGGCCTTTGCTTTCTTTCTGGCCAAGGGAGTAAGACAAGCCTGGCTTTCTCTTCGAGAGAGCCTGAAGAACGAGAAACCAAGAGGATATGAATCATTAGATTTGACGAAGGCTTCACGGCACCCCTCCTTTTACCCCCAAGGTAGGCAGCTATCCACAGTGGCAGCTGCGGCCACTACGTAGTTGACTTTGAGGAACCCCAAGGTTCTAACTCTGCCCTCCCGCAAAATCGTAGTCATGGCATCCAATTTTGCTGCCTCCCGTAGTAGTTCGGTGAAAAAAAAAGCGCGACAGGTCGACCAGTCGGCCGTAGCCTCCCTTAACTTAAAGCTTCATTTGTGGTCCCTAAACGCCCCGATCCCAGATTTACTTCCTATTCCCCTTCAACCATTTCCCACAGCCGTCAGCCCCCCTTCGGGCGACTGGCCACAACACAAAGGACCCACACCCGTGGTGTTAGGTAAGACTCCGCACCTGTAGCGTCCCCGCCGCCCCCGCTCCCCGCCTTCCCCCGCACCCCCACTTCTTGGGTCAGATGCAGCCAGCTATTAAAGCAACCACTGGTCTGGAGAACGGGAGTTTGAGGTTCTAAGTCCCGGCTATGTCGCTGTGACCTGGCGCAAGGCGTCGCCCCTCTCTGAACCTGCTTCTTCCTTATGGATGAAATGATTTGGGATGCGCGTGCGACTCATTATCTGTCTCTCCAAGGGCTCGTCGAACTAATTCTCAGACTGAAGGCTGATCCAGTCTGTAACTGTGTTCTTAGAAAAGGTGCTCAGCTGGGAGCAGACAGGATGTCCTGGGTTCAAATGTGGCCTCAGACACTTCCCCGCTGTGGGATCCTGGCAAGTCTCTGAACCCCCATTGCCTAGCTCTTACCATTCTCCTGTCTTAGAACCAATACACAGTATTGATTTTAAGCCAGAATTGTGACATGGAGGTTTATTTCTACTTAACATCTCTGCCTGCCCTTCCCCTGTTTTATTGATGAGGAAAATGAATAACAGAGAACTGTGACTTGCCAAGATTAATAATAATAATAATTAATCATTAATTAATAATAATTGATCATATCATTAATACTATATGAAATATAATAATTTACTATACTATTATATATTATATATACTATACTATTATATATACTATATATTATATATACTATTATATATACTATATATTATATATATAATATATACTATACTATTATACAATTAATAATAAAAATAATGGCTAACTTTCATATAGCACTTTAAAAAGTACAAAATGCATTATCTCATTTGACTAACCTTGTGAAACTAAAGCTTAGAAAGTGACTTGCCCAGGGTCATTTAGCCAGTAACTCTACTTCTATCTCTAAACTAATAAAACATACTTATTTTCTAATATCATCCTTGTAGCCAGGAACTCTAAAGCACAATTTTGAACCCAAGTCTTCTTATCTTCAAGCATAGTATTCTATTCCTATTCCATGCTGCCTCTCAGGATATTAGGGCTGAGATTTGAACCCAGAATCCAGTTCAGTTTTTCTGATTTTAGATCCATTATATCAAAACTTCCAAAGGAAAGACTACAGACGTTAAGTAGATTTTAAGGATTCTGAATATTGGACTCCAGTGCTTCCACATTGTCCCACTCTGGGGCCTCATTGTGTCAAGGACATGTCCCTGGGTTCTCCAAGGCTATGCCACCAAAGTGGAATCTTTAGCAGATTCTAATATACTGGAAAGTTCTTAAGAACAGACTCAGGAATAAATTATTCTTACAAATAAATTGGCAGCAACAGCCTAGACACTTGTTAAGGAATTCTTTGGCTCTGGCAACTAATGAAACATAGGAAATCCCAAATGGTCCTTAGCCTATGCTATCCCCCTTTATTTTATTTGTTTCTCAAAGCACAGATTTATTTCTTTTTTATGCACCTTGAGTCTTTTTTCTGGGTTATACATGTATTGGCACACAAAACATTTCCATATTATTCATTTTTGGAAGTGATCTTATAAAACCAAGACCCCCAAACATAAACCCAAATAAGCCACTGAAAAATCTTATGTTTTCATCTGTATTCTGACTCCAGCAGTTCTTTCTCTGGAAGTGGAGAACATTCTTTTCCTTCCAAAAGTTCCTTAGAATTGTTATGTTGTCTTGTTGTTAGTATCAAAGTCTTTCACATTTAGGTAGCAGTTTAAAAAAAAAAGAAAAAGAAAAGTTGCCCAGTCCTTGAGACTGAGCAAGGTAGATAGTTTGAGGTTGAGGAGAGCGTCTGGGCTTTCCTGATTTCGTTGGGGAAAACTGAAATTCTCTTCTTTCAGAGAACATTCAAAAGATAAATGATTCGCCAACAACTCCCTTCAATAGTCGATGGACTAGTTGACAATGAAATTTAGACAGTCAGGCAGAATTAACTTGAAAGTCACCGATAATTAGAATTAAAAGGAACCTCAGAGATCATTTAATCCATTTTCCTCAGGAAGGAAACTGGAAGTCAGATGACTTGCTGAAGGTCACACAGCTGGAAAACTGGGTCAAAATTTGGACTGTGGGCTCCGGTTCTGTTTAGATCGAAAGCAGAGCTGTTGTATGAGTCCTGGAAAAGTGTTTGAAAATTAAGCCCCTGCATTATCTATCTGTGCCTTTAAGGCTCCTAAAAGAAATACCCAGTGCCTCTCCTGGGCTTTGTTTTAATAGTCTGGGAACAACTAATTAGTTCAATGAAGAGCACCAGGCTTGAAAATGGGAGGTCCTGGGTTCAAATTTAATCTCAGATACTTCCTAGCTATTTGACTCTGGGCAAGTGATTTAACCCCAGCTGCCTAGCCCTTACCACTCTTCTGCCTAGAGAGAGAGGAAGAAAGACAGAAACAGAGATGGAGAGAGAGAGACAGAGAGTCTGATTTCATTCATCAGGTGATGCTTTAAGGCAGTCCATGTCCAATTCACTGAGAGGCAAAGGACCACACAGTTTTATTTCATTCAGCAACACTCAATAAACCTTTATTAAGGACAACAATTTTGCAGGCTATCTTTAAACAAAGTTGTCCCCCCCCCCTTTTTTTAAGCCCCTGCCTTCAAGGGCCTTAAAATCTGGTAGGGAAGAGAAGACATGTACATAGATCATAATATGACAAATTTTTTTAAAAAGCATCAGGAAAATCTTTTATGAAATAAAGTTAAAACTACAACAAAGCATACACATACAAACTGGAATGAAATCCATAATAACTACAATCATAAGTTAGGAAATGGGAATGAGATTGGATAAAATCCTGATCAGGAGTTAGAGGGAAGAATTCAAAAGGCATGTGAACTTTTATGCATTAAAAATGGATTAATTTGCATGCAAATGGAAAGTTGGATTGTTTTTCTTGATATTCAGTGTTAGATTTATAATGAAAATTTATTTTAAACCCTTACCTTCCATCTTAGAATTACTACTGTGTATTGGTTCCAAGGCAGAAGAATGGTAAGGGTTATGGGCAATGGGGGTTAAGTAACTTGCCTGGGATCATGCAGCTAAGAAGTAGCTGAAGTCAAATTTGAACCTAGGACCTCCCATCTCTAGGCCTGACTGTCTATCCACTGAGCCTCCCAGCTGCCCCTTAAATTTTAACTTAAAATAAAAATGAAAGCCACTGTGTCCTGCTATGTTTGGCTTCCTGGCATTTTCACAAACAGGCTCTCTCTCTCTCTCTTCCACCTTCCTTTCTCACCTCCTCTTCTTTAGCTTCCTTCAAGGCTCAACTCAGATGCTGTCTCTTCCTTGATGGCCTCTTCCTCAGGTCCTTAGGACTCTCCTCCCTTCTTCCTTACCTTCTATTTACTTATCTGTGCACATTTTGAGAGCCATCTTGGTGAAATGGATAGCACTGAAATTGACATCAGGTTCAAATACCACCTCACGCATTTGCAAGTAGTGTGGCATTACCTCTGTGGGCTTCTGTTTCCTCCTCTCTAAAATGAGGAAATAATAGTCCCTACCGGATGAGGTTATTAGTAGGACCAAGTGAATTATAGAATCACAAAGCTGGCAAGAGTCACAGAGGTCATTGAATCCGGCCCTGTTTCCCCCATCTGAAAAATGAATCTCCTCTATGGTGTACCTGCTGATAAAGGCTTCTAGTCTTTACCTGAACATCTTCAGGGACAAGAAACACAACCTCAAACTCTACCTCAAAAGGCTGGACATTCCGTTTTTGGATACCTCTAATTGTTCCTAAATTCTTTCTTATTTGGGGGCAGGCCTTCTGACTCTTGCTTCAGCAGTCTTTTCACTGTTCCTAAAATGTAGATCTGACCATGTCACACACACACACACACACACACACACACACACACACACACACACACCATTCAATAAACTCTAGTGGCTTACCATTGAGAAGACTGAGTTGAATTGATCCTGTATCATTTATTTCTAGATCTTAGTTATAATTGATTGCTTTGCTTTTTGTCCTGTAACTGCTTAAGTCATGGCTTTTTGTCTCTGAACTTAATTCAAAGATCCCGGTGGTCTGTAATGGGTTACGTTTATAAATTCAGCTCTCAAAAAATAAAATAAAATAAAATAAATAAATAAATTAAATTCAGCTCTCCTGCTAATATTAGCCATCTATTCTTGCCTCAAGAAATTTAGCTGAACCTGGAGGATGTGTGTGAACACAAGAGAGTCAAGTTCAATATCTTTACACCACCAAGCTCTCCTTCAAGGTTGTTTGATTTGCTGTCCAAAGTTCTAAATTATCTAGAACCTGTCCTCAAACAAGGAGCGCTTCTTAGTCTTAGGAGAGAAGAAGGGGGGATCTTTGCTAGCCTTTGTTACCAAACTTCCAACCAATCATATTTGTTCCCTGTGCCACCACTTTGTCCTCAGTCCCATATCATCCACCTTATTCTATTCTTTGTTCTGTACTCCCCCAAACTTATAAAAGAGGAGCTGTCCTTTTGCTTGGCATCTTTGGAATAAATGGAGGTAAGCCATTGACCCATTAATTGACAGTTGGCATGCCCCTTTAATAAATGTTGTCTTGCTTAGAGAACATGCCTCAATTTACTTTTTTGTTAAATTTTACATGTGACATTCTCTCCAGAATTAAATATAAAATCCTCTGTTTGGCTTTTATAATCCTTGGTAACCTGGTCCTTTCCTACATTTTAAGTCTTTTAACACCTCACTCACCTCCACATATTTTGTTAGCCAGTGGCACTGACTTCCTGGCTCTTCCTTACATGAGAACATGCCCAACTCCTGACTACAGGCATTTTCAGCGGCTGTCCCTCATTCTTGGAAGGCTCTCCCTCTCCCTCTGTGTTTCCTGGCTTCCCTGTGTTCCTTCAAGCACAAACTAAAGCGTTTTCTTTCTTCAAGAAACTTTTCTAGTCCTTCTGCTTAGTACCTCTCCTCTGTGGAGATTTATGCTGTCTATATCTTGTTTGTACGTCACTGTTTGTGTGTTGTCTGCCCCATCAGATCAAGCGCCTGCAGAGTTAGGGACTGTTTTTCGCCTTTCTGTGTATCCTTAAGCTCTCAGCACAGCACCTGACCTGTCATGGGCACTGAATAAGTTCTAGTTTACTGACTGACTCTGTACTACCTCAGTTATGACTCGGAATCATTCCTCAGTGCTGGTGACAGAATTCAATTTCAGAGACAACAGCCTAACGCAGAGAGATGATGATGATGATGATGATGATAACTGGTGTATATTAGCATTTTATCTACATTCTCTCGTTTGCTCTTCACAAATTCCCATGAGATGGGTTAAATGGCTTTCCCAGTGTCCCACAACCCAAAAGAATCGAAAGCAGACTTTGACCCCAGCTGTTTCTGGCTCCAAGTCCAGAACTCTTTCCCCTATGTTATTCTGCTTTTTTGTAGTCATCATGATGACTTCAGCAGGGAAGTTTTTTTTTTTTTTTTAAGCAAACAGATTTTAAGTGACTTGCCCAGGGTCACATAGCTTGTAAGTGATTTGAGACTGGATTTGAATTCAAGTCTTCTTGACTCCAAGTCCAGAAACTTTCCACTGGGCCACCTAGCTGACCCAGAATTCATTCATTCTAAAAACCTCCAAGCATCTTCATAAGTTGTTTTCTGGGTCCTTAAGGGGGAAAAAAATGCCAGGAAGGCCCCTTTTGCCTATTTGATAACTGAATGATTATAATGGTGATGGCAAGAATATGAATAATTACTATAAATTCTTACATTTGTGTAGCATTTTCACCAATATTTTGTCATCTCATTTTCATAGCACCTTTATGAAGTGGGCATTAGAATTAGTATCCACCATTACTTCTATCTTGACCTTTTCACATCCTACCTATTCCTTTTTTTTTAATCCTTACTTTCTGTCTTAGAATTTATACCAAGTATTGGAGTGGTAAGGGCTAAGACATTGAGGCTAAGTGACATGCTCAAGGTCACAACTAGGAAGTGTCTAAGGGCAGACTTGAACACAGAACCTCTCATCTCCAGACCTGACTCTCTATCAACTGAGTCACTTCGCTGCACCCCCATCCCTCTCCATTCTTCAATGACCTATCTCAAATGGCATCTCTTCTATTCAGCCTTTCTTGATTCCCTCCAACTGAAAGTACTTTTCCATAGCCTATGGTCTAATAACTCTTTGTCTTCCTCTTAAGCACTCAGCAACAGAACCTTAGAACCAGAACTGGGGGAAACCTCAGAAACAAACAATAAACATAATAAATAATAGACAGTGATGTTTATTGATTGACTCACTTTAGAAGCCACCTATTCTAGCACTCTAATTCAATACTTAAGAATACTGAGACTCAAAGAGGTTGAACAATTTGTCCAGAGTCAGAAGGGCAATAAAGCATCCTCTAAAGGAAGAATATAAACTCCAGTCCTTTGACTCTAAACCCAGTGCTCATTTCAAGGCAGGCATGTTCTGGAACCAACTCTAAAGCTTTCAGGGTGAGCATTTATACCTTGGAAATCAGCAATCTCTGCTAATGAGGCCTTGATTTATTAGCTTGTTGATTATCTAGACTTGAGAAAATGGAGATTAAATTTAAAATTGGGTGTGCCAACGTATACCCATTTCCCCCCCAGCCACGGTGTTAAACATTTGCCAGCACACTCCTATATTGGTCTAGAAACATTTTAAAAATTATTTATTTATTTTTAAGTATTTTTCCATGGTTACATGATTCATGTTCTTTCCCTCCCCATTCCCAGAGCCAAGAAACAATCCCACTGGGCTATACATGTATAGCCAACATTCAGTTGGTCTAGAAACATTGCTGGAACTCAGCTAATGTGAAGTGGGTCAATGAATGAAGTTATCACCATACTGGAGATCTGAGCACTATAGACTAATAATAAAAGAATGCCTGGCATTTATAAGCACCTTAAGGTTTTCAAAGTGTTTTATATAGTTTTATCTCATTTGCTGATCACAGTCTTACTTGAATTATCATTATTTTCGCACATATATTCTATTTCCTTCATCTAAATTGAACACTTCCTGAGGCAGGGACCATGCCTTAGTTACCCCTCTATCTCTGGAAGTACCAGGCTTTGTATCTTCCAAATTGCAGATGCTTAAGAAACATGTCATAATATCGAATACTATTGAATCTCCATTTTAAGATGAAGGCACTGAGCAAGTCAATGGCAAAACTGAAATGAAAATTAGGGTCTCCTGATTTCCCATTCTCCTCTGTGTTACTTTATTTGACTGTCAGCCCTGGCAGGACAAGACCAGGCTTTCTCTATGTTCTATTTGACTCCTGGGGGTTTTAGATGAAGTCTTCCAACTTACGCCTTTTGACTGTTGTATAGTTGGAAATTCCTGAACCCCTAAAAACTACATTACCCAAAATTCCTTTCTGTATTACCTAGAATCCTTTTCCAGTGTCCTGGCATTTCCATGATTGTATTTAAGTTTGATGTGACTCCTCCCTCTCACTTTTCTCTCCCAACTGGACTGGGATCAGTTAGTTCTTTTACTTTAGTTATGAAGACTTTATAAAATATAATACTTAGTTATTGTATATTAATTTAAAAACCCACACTGTCAGTGTCTCTCCTGATTCAATCCTGGGTCCTCTTCTCTTGTCCCTCAGTAATACTAAACTTGATGATCTCAGCAGCTTCCATGAATTTAATAACCATCTTTTTACTGATGATTCTCAAATCTAACTTTTCCTGCTGATCTCCAATCTTGGATCAGCCTTGGAACACTGGATGTCCCGAAGACCCTTTAAACTCAGCTTGCTCAAAACCAAATGCATGACCTTTCCCCCTCCTACCTTCTATATTTAAAAAAAAATTTTGAGAAGACTGCAATTTATTTTTTTATTTGATATTATCTTCCCTATTACAATAGAGGCAATGCCATCCTTCCAGTTCATCAGGCTCACAGCCTCTAGGAGTCATATCTCTCAGCACCCCCATATCCAAGCCATTACTGAGGTCTATTGATTGCATCTGGGAATTATCTCTCAGATATGCCTCTTCTCTCCTCTGACACTGCTACTCTCTTGTTACAAGCTCTCATCACCTCGTGCCTGTATCGTTGCAATAGCTGCTGGTAGGTCAGCCTGCCTCAAGTCTCCCAACTCCAATCCATTCTCCATTCAGTTACTAAAGTGATTTTCCTAAAGCTGAGGCTGATCATGCCACACACCCTATTCAATAACTCCAGTGACTTCCTATTGCCTTCTGTGGCAAATATGAAATACTCTGTTTGGCACTCAAAGCTCTATATTACCTAGCTTCCTCCTACCTTTTCCAGGCTTCTTATACCTCCTGACACCCCATCCAATGACATTGACTTCCTGAATATCCCAGGAACAAGGCACTTCACCTCTCAACTCTGGACATTTTTTCCAGCTGTCCCCTATGCCTGAGTTCTCTCCCTCCTCTTTTCCAAATATTGATCTACCTGACTTCCTTTAAGTTGAACTAAAATCCCACTTTCCACAGGAAGCCTTTCCTAACCCTTCTTAATTCTAACACTTTCCCTCTTTTAACTATTTTCTATTTGTCCGGTATCTATATCATTGTTTTGTCTATATTTGTTCTTGTGTTGTCTCCCCAGGAGATTTTAAGCTCCTGTAGGGCAGGTGCTGCCTTTTACCTCTTTGTATTCCTGGTGCTTGACACACAGTATGTTAATGCCCCCAAAGAGAGGCAGGGTTGGGACCAGGGAGGAATGGGGAAAATAGTAAGAGGAAATGCAAAGGTAGAAGAAGACCCTCACCTGAAGATAAGGGTGAGGGAAAAGATAAGAATCACAGTCACAATCACAGAGTGGGGTCAGAAGGGACCCATTGCTGGTGGCAAAGGGTTCAAGTTTATTGAAGACTGGTAGATCTTTTAAAGGTAAAAACCATAGGAATTACAAACAATGGTCCATGAGAAAGGTCCATGGGAAAGTGTAACAAGAATGTAGATAGTGCAGCTGGTAGGATAATGGTTGGGGCAAGATAATGGTTCTAAGAATCATCTGGGGTTCATGGAATGGTGAGCAATCTTGTTATGGGAAACTAAAAGAAGGTGGAGGTAAGGCTACTTGGACCTGTTCTCAGGCAGACCCTGAGAATTTGACCTCTGAGGAGGGCTCTCAGATCTTTATCTAAGATAGACCCAGAGATATCAACCTCTGACAACAGTAGGTACTTAATAATTGCTTATGCAGTTCAATCTCTTGAGTGAACATTATGATCTTTGACTGCCATCTTTTCCCAAGGTTTTGCCAATTTCAAAGAACAATGAATTGTTTCTCTGAAGATGTGTAAACCATCACAGAAAGAAGTAACTCAGATGCGCTCAACTTGGTTCCATCATTTCAAAGAACAGAAGAAGCAAGGCTTTAAAATGCCCAATTGCCGCCACCGTATCATCATTGCACCCTCCATGGAGGAATATATTAGCAACAAAACTAGTCCCTTTCTCGAAGTGGATCCTTCATCCCAATTCAGCAAAGGAGGAGGAGGTCCTTGGCAACCATGTGTCAAGGAAGAAAAGTCATCAGAGGACGGAGATGAGGTACATTCATGGTTGGCCCAGAGGCTAAAGATAAACACAGAGCTGGACCATTTTATGAACCTGGATAAGTGGGTGAATGGCAAGCCCGGCTTGACAAATTTAGAGAATCGAATCTTAAGGAAGATTAACAGTGACAAAGAAAATGAGCTGGCTGCCCAACGAGCAGCTAAGATTGTTCCTTCTGAAACCATGGTAAGTAACTCCATTTTCCAGAGGAAAATTTTCTCACTCATTATGTCATTTGATTCTCCAGTGACCGTATATAGAAGGGTAAAACAGGAAAGATTATTTCCTTTGAAAACTAAGGCAGTGAGAATTTGTAATCAGTGACCAGCTGGGTTCTAGAAGTCAAGAACAAGTCTCTGAACGAGGCCAGTGCCTTTGAACTATGCCCTCCTTCCAGTACATACCTCTTTTTTTTTTTTAGTTTATTTTTATAAACCCTTCCATCTTAGAATCAATACTATGTATTGATTCCAAAGCAGAAGAATGGTAAGGGGTAGGCAATGGAGGTTACGTGACTTACCCAGGGTCACACAGCTAGGAAGTGACTGAGGCCAAATTTGAACTCAGGACCTCCCATCTCTAGGCCAGGCTCTCAATCCACTAAGCTACCCAGCTGCCTCCCAGTATATACCTCAAGGCTTCTACCATGGTGTGACAGGTGACTGGGGATAGCCTAGAAGCCTGGAAGAAACATAATTCTTTTTTCATTTGATCAGAAGAGTACTTTCATTTTTTAATTTATACAAAATACCATGAAACAGCTTGGCATAGTGGAGGGAATACTGGGCTTAGCATAAGAAAGTCCTGGGTTCAATTCCTGCCTTTGACATTTACTAGTTATATTATATTGAGCTTCATAAACTTCTCTTTACCTCAGGTAATGCCCTAAGATTTAAATCATTGTCATCTGATTTGCTGGAGGGAGCTGCCCAGCCTGTATTTATACAAAACATTGCTCTAAACAAGCTTTGATGATGAGCAAGATCTTGGACAGACAGGCAAGAGTAAGTGGGGGAGAAAGGACATCTATGGATGGGAAAGAGTGTGAGGAAAGACACAGGAGCAAGAAGCTTGCATGGCTTGGCAAGTGACAATGAGAGGGCTGCCCCACTAGCATATCAGAAGTAGAAAAGTCAAATGACTGAAAGCCAGGCAGATTTCCTTATGGGCCCTGAGGCTTCCAATCAGAATGAGGATTCAGAAATTCCCATGGATGTCCTCTCAGAGCCCTTGCTCAGTTCATCTCTGATACCTCCTAGTGGGTCAAGAGATACATTCCACTGGCCTTTGACTCTGCAAGAACAGCCACTGACCCAGAAGAAGCCCTTCATTCCTTTGTCTTGTCTTTCAACAGAAACCTGTCCGGCGCGTACGCAAATGTATTCCCTTAATCAGACTGCCTGAACCCCTGGCTCTGGAGATCCTGTATAACCATCTTTTAAAACACAAGGTGAAAGTCTTCGAATTGTTCGCCAAGGGAGACTGGGAACACCAGAAGATCTCCAGGGAAGAATTTGTTGATGGAATGAAAAAAGTAAGCAAATGTGGGGTGATTAGACATGCGTGTTCTTCAGAACCAGTTTCTAAAGAGTGAACTGTAAAAGGGAGCTTGCTGTCTGTACTGCCTCTGAGGGTTTAAGAAGGACTTCTGCTCTGTTCTGATGGCTTGACAGGGTTTGAAGAAGGACCAGGGCTTGCTTTGTTAAGAAAGAAGGAATTAATTGAAGAGAGCCCAGGCAGGCAGGCAGGCAGAAAACATTTCTTTAATATTTTTCTTTAATTTCTTTTTAATTTCTTTAATTTAATTTATTTTCTTTAATTATTATTTATATATATATATATACATATTTATATTATATATATATATAAATTAATAATTTAATTTCTTTAATATTTTATTGGGTGTCTGCTTCGTGCTGAACATTTGGGTCCAAAGAAGGACAAATCCAGTTCTTACCCTCAAAGAGAGCATATTCTAATGAGGGAGCGAATGAGAAAACAATTTTTAAAAATATACAGACATAGTATGCACATACACATACTATATATATAGGTGTGTGCGTTCTCCATATGTTTATACTATATAGAGATGTGTGTGCAGAAACTATCTATATTCTAGATGAGCATGCAAGTATACTATATGTAGATGTATATATGTCTATGCTATATATTATATACATTTATACTTTACATAGATGTGTGTATATACCATATATTTATACTATACAGAGGTGTATATTATGCTATACATAGATATAGATATGTATTATATTGTGCTATATTATAGATGTGTATTTACCATAAATATTTATACTATCTACATCTAGATCTAGATCTATATACCATATATATACCATATACCATACTATATACTTATGGATAGATAGTATATAGACTATATATTTATACTATACTAAGATGTGTATTTGCTATATAGGTATATAGACTGTATTTTATATTAGATTCTATATAGAATATATTATACTATACAGAGATGTATATTATACTATATATACTATATATTTCTGCTATACTATAGATGTATGTATTGTATATATTTATAATATACAGAGATGTGTAAATATATACTATATATGTAGACTATATATTTATATTATATATAGATTATATATACTATATATTTCTGCTATACAGAGATATATACACTATATATGTATGTATACTATATATTTATATATTATATTTATACTATACAGAGATGTATATTATACCATATATACTATATATTTCTGCTATACTATAGATGTATGTATTGTATATATTTATAATATACAGAGATGTGTATATATATATACTATATATGTGGACTATATATTTATATTATATCTACTATATATTTCTGCTATACAGAGATATATACACTATATATGTATGTACACTATATATTTATATATATTATATTTATACTATACAGAGATGTATATTATACCATATATACTATATATTTCTGCTATACTATAGATGTGTTAGATGTATTAGATGTTTTTCTCAGAACCTTCCTCTCTTCAAGAAGCAAAAATTGTCACTGAAGTTTAAGTGATACAATAGTTACTCTTTACATTGGACTGGAGATGTGTGTATACTATATATACCATACTGAGATGTGTATATATGCTATATATATGTATAGACTATATACTTTATATTTAGATTATATATACTATATATATACTATACAGAGGTAAATATTATACTAGATATAGATATGTATTATATTTATGCTATATTATAGATATATATTAACTATATATATTTATGCTATATAGGTATATACTATATATGTATACTATATGCTGATAGACAGTATATATACTATATATTATAATGTACTGAGATATGTATATATGCTATATATATAGACTATATATTTTATATTATATTTAGATTATATATACTATATATTTAGATTATATAGTATATAAGCTTTTAATACATATATGTCATTTTTATACTATATATAGATTGTGTGTATATGCTATATATATACTATGAGCATATGTGCAATATGCTTCTGCTATATATAAATGTGTGCATATATTATATAGTTATATATGTGGGTATACATATATAGTATATATTATATATATTTACTTATGCTCAATATAAAATATACCGAGTATAAATCAGAGGGAGAGAAGAAGGGAGAGGAAACAAAAAAGGGAGGGAAGCCTCTTAACTGTTAAGTCTATGAAGTCCAACCCAAAGCACTTCCATTCATATGCCACCAATGAAGAAGTAGTTGTAGGCTATCCGCCCCAGGATCCAGAGCTGCACCAAGGGCAAACCAGGATTTGCCATGAGTATCTCTCATCAAACAGAAGGCTGGCAACAACAGATTGAGGGTTTGGGATGAGGCGTGGGATTGGGGTAACAGGCTCTGAACGGGCGAAGGTGTCTTTATAGCTAGAGTTAATGAGAGGAGGGAGATTTATAAGAGAACAGTGCAAACCAGAGTATACACATGAATCAGGATCAGTGACCCATTGAGGGTCAGCACTGGTTGGATGGACAAGTGTCGCTCTAAGGGAAAGCCAAAGAAGGACCAAAAATATTGGAAGGCCAAGATCAGGGCTGTGCTGGTGAAAAAAAAAATACAAATGGCAGCCTTTTCAGTTTAATCTACATTATATAAATCTACATAAACCATAGAGGTCAGTTAAATCTATAATAAATATTTTCTGCATCACTTTCTTAACTTGAAAGGAATAGTAAATCATGCCCTGATTTGTAGCATTTGCTCATTTCAGAGGTATAAATGCTGGCCCTGAAAATGTAATAGTGGGAGTATGCTCTCACATGGGAAAATGAAATATTTCTGGAATTTAGAACTAAGCAACCTAGATTGAGTTATTTAGCTTTAGCTGACTCCATTTCCTTCCTGCTCTTGGGGAGTCAGTACCACCCCTGAGTCAGACAGACCTGCTGCCACAAAATCCATTCTCCCCCTATAAAGGTGTCTAGTACCAGGCTCTTTAGCCAAAGCATGAGGTACTTGGTTTTGGTTTTGCCTCCCATCCTTTAAACGAGGGCTTTCTTTCTACATTCAGGTTAATGCTCCTCTGACTGAACGGGAGTTTGAGGATGTGGTAATCTACCTGAGCTCCATGAACAAGTTCAATGTAATCTACCTACAAGATCTGGTAACTTCATATAGATATTGGTCTGCATCCAGGAAAAATGAAAAACAAGAGAAAAGGAAAAGTAAGAAGTTGGGGAGACGGGCTGCATCCTTCCTTTCCTCCAAATAATCAATAAACATTTTGAAATTATATCATATATAATAAATTTATAATTATATAATGAAGTTATTTGTCGTGTAGGGGCAGCTAGCTATCTCAGTAGATAGAGAGGACAGGCCTAGAGACGGGAAGTCCTGGGTTCAAATATGACCTCATACTTCCTAGCTGTGTGACCCTGGGCAAGTCACTAAACCCCAATTGTTATCTAGCCCTTACCATTCTTCTGCCTTAGAACTTAAACTTAGTATTGATTCTAAGACAGAAGGTAAGGGTTTAGTAAATTCCAAGAGACAACTTTTTTTTTAAACTTTTACTTTCAGTTTTAGTGACAACTCTAAGCCAGAGGGGCAAACCCATTACAAATATGTCTACACACACAACACAGATTTCCACTTAACTCACTAGCTTTTTTTTTTAGTGTGGCAATTCATTCATTGGCTCCCAACTTCATCTCTAAAACAAGGATAATAATATCTACCTTTGTCACAAGGTTATTCTTATATATAATAGTTACTACTACTAATAATGATACTGTAGCATAGGCTCTCACTCAATCTAGCAACTCAAAGCCAACTGATTCTACAGATTGTTTCCACTACTTATTCCTTCAGGATTCCAGGGGTAACCCAGAGGGGTGGAGCTTTCTACTTCTATTGTTCATGAGCCCCCATCTCTTCAATATCAGTCTACCATCTTCCTAATATTAATTAACCAATTAACAACAATTATCTTTTACAATAGGATATTTATTGATAAAGTATAGCAAAGACAAAAACAAAGATATCCTTCCTTAAATCAAGGCACACTTTTCCCTCTACATATCTTGGGGATAGAGAGCTTAAATTTCAAGTGGTGCTATGAAACATTCCTCTATTCCTTAAGAGTACTAACCCAGTAATGAGAATATATTCTCCTTTTAAGAAATCCTTACCCAGCTCTCTTCTAGATGAAGCACAACCATTTTCCTGCTTGCAGGGCAAAGTGTCTCTGCTTATTTATTGTACTTTGTTGGGTTGGGACAAGCAGGCCACTCCTGCTATGGCTTCTCCAGGCTCTGGTTAACTAAGAGAACCTTTGGTGCCTCTTCCAACCATTTGAAGGTCACAAGAGGCTGTAATCTGGTCCATTTCATTTCCAATAGCATTTGCCCACGGTCAGGAAAAATAAATTTGAAGAGATAGAAGAAACTGAGATGGCATATCTTCATGGTCACACACTGGCCAGATGGAGAGATGAGGCAACAACCACAAACTATTTCCTATCTGAAGACCCACAGAGCATTTCTCTCTCTTAATTGAAAACTGCTGGGGGGGGGGGGGGAGAAAGTATGTCCATTTGAATCTTTTGTATATACACTTAGTCCTAGGTCACTAGATAATTTAAAAAAAGGCTTTTCATCATTAGGCAGGATTCCAACAGGAAACAAACAAACATATATATATATATATATATATATATATATATATGCTGAAATAGAGAGGGAGGGAAGGAGGAGAAAACATCCTCCAACAGGCATTTCTGGAAACCATTATCAAGCTGTTTTCTAAGGGCAGAACTGTCATTGGTCAATGTCCCCCATCATAGTACCTAATATTTATTTAGCATCTTAAAGTGTGCAAAATGCTTTACATAGGTACATATCATTTATTCCTCACAGCCACCCTGCTAGATCAATGTGGTTATGATTCCCATTTTACAGATGAAGAAACTGAGACCTAGAGAAGAGGCTAAGTAACTTGTTCTGAGTAAGACAACTAGTAAGTGTCTGAGGTAGGATTCAAACTCAGACCTTCTTGACTCCAATCTTCAATTCTTTTCCAGGTCTGAAATTCTAAGCTTGTAGGATGGCCACATCGAAAAATCCACTGAATGTGGAGTCTCAACTCTGCTAATTTCTACCTACATTACCTTGCACCAGTCAACGATCTTCTCCCTACTTCAGTTTCAGAACCCATTTGTAAGGTTCTGTCTAGCTTTAAATCTATGATACCACTTAAATCTTATTATTTACTTTTTTATTTGTTTATGGTTTATAAATTATAATAAAATTATAAATTTCTTAAGGGTATTTCCTTAAGTGCCCTAAGGCCACTTCTTAAAGTTTCTCATTGCATCTAGTTCAGTGACTGATACATGATCGATATTCCATAAATATTTGTTGGTGGATTGTGGGTGCTAGGATAAAGCAGACTATTTCTTGATCCTTTTCTACTTCTCTTCCAAGTATATGGATTGTAATGAGATGCTTCTTGTTCTGAATCTTTCCCTTTCCTCACCTCAGATTATTTGTATGGCAAAAAAAGACCGAGAAGGAAGTCAAAGGCTAAGAAGGAAAAGTCTTCATCCTTAAGATCCCCTTCCCCACAATCAAACCTTTTGGAAGTGCCTCCGGTTAACACTGCGCCAGACAGAATGCTTTTGAGCTATGAGGATATGGAGGAAGTTGGGAAACGATACAGGGAAATGAGACGACAAAATAAGGTAACTTGACTGAGACAAAGGAAGCATTCCTTGACTCTTCCCAAAGCATTAATGAGTTTTAAAAATGGGGGCAGCTGGGTGGCTCAGTGGATAGCAAGCCAGGCCTAGAGACCACAGGTCCAGGGTTCAAATTTAGTCTCAGATATTTCCTAGCTATGTGACCCTGGGCAAGTCATTTAATGCCAGTTGCCCAACCCTTACCATCTTCTGCCTTGGAACCAATCTGCAGTATTGATTCTAAGATGGGAGGTAAGGGAGGTAAGAAAAGTTTAAAAAACAAAATAGGGTCACTGGTTGCCCCTTCCAACCCAAGCCTGCTGAGCCAATTTTTCTGGTTCCTTAAAAGTCAGACCAGCATACAGCATCCCATTGATTGGAAAAGCTCTTATGTGCAATACACTACATAGATTTTGCCGAAGGCTATAGAGGGCTCTGGCTTTTGCTCTGACATACATTGAATGCTTACTATTCACCAGGCACTGGACTAAGAGCTGTGGATACAAGAGGAAGCCAAAGACAGTCCCTTAAAAAGTTTATAATCTAATGGGAGAAACAACATGTGCAAACATACACAAAACAAGCTATGTACAGGATAAATAGGAAAGAATTAATGGTGAGAATTAAGAAGGGTTCCAGCAAAAGATGGAAGAAACTAAGTTGGGGATCGAGGGAAAGTCACTTTACTTTTCCTGTGTCTTAGTTTGCTCAGGTGCAAAATGGAGACAAATAATCCCTCTCACAGGTGCACCAACTCTTACTAGAATCACACCCAGCATGCTTTCTTGTTTATTTTCCCATTTACATTGTTAGTCTTTCTATCTATTCTTTATCTGTTAAAACACTGATTTGCAAAATACAAAGAAATCTCTATGAAAATGAAGGGATAAGGATAGGGACCACACTTGTGATTTCATTGGTAGAGGGTACTTCCAGAGGAGGAAATTCCCTCTACCAAACCAGGTTAGTACCCCCTCTCTGCAGCTTGTCTTAGAAAGTGACTGACAGCCTTGAGAGGTGTCATCCTTGGCTGAAGGGTAAATCACTGGCCAGATCACACAGTCACTATGTGGCTGGCTTTTCCTGGCTTCAAGGTCAGCTGCTCTCTAAGATTCTTTACAGATACTACCACTGTACAATCCTATCTTTTCTTCTTTACATTCACAGGGTGTTTCTTACCAGGACACAAGTGCCATGAGTTGAGATTCTAGAACACTGATTTTCTCTTTTTTTAAAAAAAAATGTTTTTATTGTATTTTATTTATTTTGTTAAATATTTCCCAATTAAATTTTTAAACACTAATTTAAAAAAATTCCCTCCCTTCCTCCAGCCCCCCCTGCCATACATTGAGAAGGCAAACAATATGATATGATACTCAATAAGTGAAGTCAGGCAAAATAGATTCATATTAACCATCTTGCCAAAAAAAAGGCAAGAAAAAGAAAGAAATTTAAAAATAATATATTTCATTTTGCTCTCAGAGTTCATTAGTTCTCTCTGGAGATAGCATTTTTCATTATGAGTCCTTTGGAATTATCATGGATCACTCACTGTTTTGATCAGAATAGCTAAATTTTTCACAGTTGATCAATGTCACAATATTGTTGCTTTTGTATACAGTGCTTTCCTCATTCCATTTGCTTCATTTTGCATCAGTTCATATAAGTCTTCCCAAGTTTTTCTGAAAACATCCCCCTTGCTATTTCTTATAGCACAATAGTACTACCATATATGTGCTATCACACAACAGCACTATTAATATACTACAATTTATTGAGCCATTCCCTATTTGATGGACATCCCCTTGGTTTCCCAACTTTATTTTTTTATTTATCTTTTCTTTATTTTCAAACATATTTCTTCCACCTTCCTCTACTAAGATCCATTGATTATAACAAATATTTAAAAAGCAGAAATTAAAAAAAAAAGCATTTAATTAAGATTAACCAATACATCAGCCAAATCTGATAGTATGTGTAGTTTTCCAAAACCATGACCCTCGACCTCAGTAGAGGAAGATTCATTCTCATATGACCTCTTTAATATATAAATTTGGGTGCCATCATTACACAGTATTTGGTTTCATTTTGGTGTTTTGTTTTTCTTTTCCCCCAAGAGAGGTAGAGGTGTTTTCTCATTTCTTTTTTTGGAGCCAAGTTTGGTTAATATAACTATGGCATTCAGATGTTCTCTCTCTGTCTCTCTGTCTCTGTCTCTCTGTCTCTGTCTGTCTCTGTCTCTCTCTTTTTTTCCATTTACCTTGTAGTCTGCATTTCATTTTTCTGATAGAACACTGGTTTTCATGACATGGTTCCGATATGAATCTAGCCCAACAGAATTACCCAGAGAAAGTCTTCTAGAATCATAGGAGCATAGGATTGAAGGATAGGAATCAGAAGAATGGTTAACTGGATTTCTACTGTCACCAAATAGAACTAAGTGACATATCCTTTCTAGGGACTACAATGGGAAAATGTCCATTCTTTTTGTTACCTTTTACAGAAAAAAATAAATCCCTTGATATTTGTGGAAAGATGTCGCCTGGTAAGAAGTGGCAACAAGGCCTACGATGACAACAACCTTCCATCCACTCTGTCAGGCGAGATGGGAGAGCTGACCGATGCTTTTCGACAAGCTACCTTTCTGGTCTACCTGAAGTCGGTAAAGGCTTGTGAGGACTACCAAATCCCACTGACAGAAGACATCCTCATGAAAGGCAAGGTGGTGAGAATGGGCAGGAAATGAAACTACTGGATGCTAATCAAACCTCTCTAAACCTTGGTTCTTTCTTTAGTTAAAATACCCCCAATTGGTCTCTTCATTTCTTTAAGAATCCCCCCCCAAGGGCAGCTGGGTAGCTCAGTGGATTGAGAGCCTGTCCTAGAGATGGGAGGTCCTGGGTTCAAATATGGCCTCAGACACTTCCCAGCTGTGTGACCCTGGGAAAGTCATTTGATCCCCATTGCCTAGCTCTTACCACTCTTCTGCCTTGGAACCAATATACAGTATTGATTCCAAGACAGAAGGTAAGGGTTTTAAAAAAAATAAAGATTTTACATGTCACACAAAAGTAATGACCCATCCAGGAAGCTAGGTAGCTCAGTGGATAGAAAGCCAGTTCTGGAGAGTTGGAGATCCTGGATTCAAATATGGCATCAGACATTTCCTAGCTGTGTGACCCTGGGCAAGTCACATAACCCTTATTGCCTAGCACCCACTGCTCTTCTGTTTTAGAATTGATTTTTAATATCAATTCTAAGACAAAAGGTAAAGGTTTAAAAAAAAAGGAATGACCCATTGAAGACATTTCAAAAAGTTCAACTGAAAAAGGAAACAATAAGAGTAAACCATTCCATGAAAAAAGAGAGAGAAAAGTCTAGGGGTGAATAATGCCATCTACAGTAAGGGGGAGAAAGAAATTCTTAGAAGTACAGAGTTGACAATTGGTACGGATCCAAGAAGCTGGAGTCAGACATTTTCATCTCTCTTGGAGGACAGCAACGAGCAGCTTTCCCCATCACAGTGCTGGTAGCTGAGATGGAACCAGTGTCTTAGTGTTCATCTCTCTGTTAGCAACAACCCATCACTCTGACGGCTGTCCTGCTGTCTCCCACCATGCTGCCTCTGGCAGCTATGCCTCATAAAAACTGTCCATGAAACATCCAATCAACTTGCTAGTGCATCAGAAGAACCAATTCCTTTAGAGATGGGAAGTCCTGAATTCAAATATGACTTCAGACATGTCCTAGCTTTGTGACCTTGGGTAAGTCACTTAATCCCCACTGCCCAACCCTTATGACTCTTCTGCCTTGAAACCAATAAACAGTATTGATTCTAAGATAGAGGATAAGGTGTTTTTTTTTTAAAAGTACCTTTTTCTTGAATTCTCTAAAAGTGAAAGGACATTCATTCTCTATCAAGACTATGATTCTCACAAGTCCATGGAAATTCTCAAAGTATATGCTGTCTCCCACTGTAGAAGTAAACACCTTATGGGCAGAAATTGCTTCATTTTGAATCTTTTGAATCTTATATTTCTAGTACCTAATGCCTGGGCATAGTATGAATTTTTTTTAATGTTTGCTGTTTTGTTGACTCAAGAATATGAATATCTTGGACCTGCATTCTATAGTTTGGAGTTTAGGACATAAAATTTTGTGGGTTGACATTCTAAATCTTGGCTTTTTCAAAAAAATGGGTTTTCATTTATATCTTCTTTCTTCAGATCACCTGTTCTTCCCCCTATCCATTCCTTTCCCTCTTCTCAGGGAGTCATATTGTATAAGAAAGAATTTTTAAAAAGAAAAATGGGAAGAGAAAAAAATCTGTGAAATCAGGATATTGATTAGGTATAAAATACACACACAAATGTGTGGTTTTTTAAAAAATTTAACATTCTATGTAATGTTCCACACCTGTGGACTTCCACCACTGCAAAGGAATGGGGTACTGCTTTTCATGAGATGTTCTAGATAGAATGATCTCAAGATAAGAATGTGACCCAAAAGACATAGGGGGCAATGAGATGGCATAGTGGCTAGAGCTCCATGTCAGGAGCCAGGAGCCAGGAGGATTTGGGTTCCAATCAGACCTCAGACACTTTCTAGCTGGGCGAGTGATCCTGGGCGAGTTGCTTAAACCCCAATTCCCCGGCCCTTGCCCTTCTGTCTTGAAGTTGTTACTAAATCAGAAAGTAAGGGTTTAAAAAAAAGACTTATAAAGTGTACGTTTGACTTGCTCCTATGTATATTGTGGGTTCTAATGAAAATCTTCCTCTTGAGTTGTTTTACCAGGTCTTTTCAATAAAATTAAATTAATTACTCATTAGGCAGCATAGAATAATGCATTTCAGTCTTAGATTGAAATGACAGTCACTAAACTGTTCATGAGGATCTCTGTGGGATGCGGATTGACTTAGAAAGCCACCAGTTTGCTGGAGGCCAGCATACCTTCACTGGCTGACAAGGTCACAGTCTGGGGAAATGGGGTCTGCAAGGCAGCAACCTGGTGCAACCTTGGTATGTCAGGAATGTTTGATAGACAGGTTACTCAGGAGGGGGAGGGGATAAACTTCCTTGACAGCCCGTTGGGCTCAGCACAGATGGATCCCTCTTCCCCTGAGCTGAAAGTTCTAATCCCAGTTCTCTCTGCTTCACATGGCGCAGCACAGCTTCCCAAATCTATCTCCCATCTCCATACCTTTGCACTGACCATTCCTCATATCTGAAATACTCTCCCTTCTTACTTGCCTCTATCCATCAAGGTATAGCTCTGGTACCACTTTTCTTGATTGCCCAACTATCAGCATCTTCTGTCCCAAAATGCCTTGTATTCCTCCACCTTGTATATATTGTGTATTTTTTGTATTCTTTATATATATATATATATATATATATATATATATATATATATATATGTATGTATGTATATGTATATATATTCTTATCTCTTCCTTTAGACTATACCCTCCTTGAGAGTAGAGATTGCTTCATTCTTTGTATCTAATACAGTTCTTGGTTCATGAGATTAAACAAACATTAATGTTTGTTTTAAAATTTGTTTGTTTTAACTGCTTGAATACATGGGTCGAAGGGATATGGCTGGGGATATAGACTCTAAATGAACATCCTAATGCAAACACCAACAACATGGAAATAGGTTCTGATCAAGGACATATGTAATACCCAGCTACGGGAAGGGTGGGGGGAGGGGAGGGAGGGAAATAATGTGATTCTTGTACCCAAGGAATAATGTTCTAAATTAACTAACTAAATTAATTCAAAAAATAAATAAATAAAAATTTTGTTTGTTGTAAACCTCCACTTTCCATCTTAGAATCAATACTATGTATTGATTCCAAGGCAGAAGAGCAGTAAGGGCTAGGCAATGGAAGTTAAGTGACTTGTCCAGGGTCACACAGCTAGGAAGTGTCTGAGGCCATATTTGAACCCAGGACCTCCCATCTCTAGGCCTAGCTCTCCAATCTACTGAGCTACCCAGCTGGCCCTACAAATGTTTGTTGATTGATTCACTGGTTGATTCACTGGTCAAGTTAATGGAAAGTGTAGATACAGTATAAGGATCCAGATGAATCGAAACTCATTGAGGGGGCAGAAATTGGCTTTTCTTTGGCTTTATATTTCTAGCACCTAACATATATTAAGCCTTGTCTATAGTAAACATACATATATCAAGTGCCTACCACTGTGCTAGAGACTGAGGATAGAAAGAAGAAGCTGTAACAATCCCTGCTCTCAAATAATTTAGCTTAACTATTTGGATGAGATGGTAGATGGAGCAGACCTCCATTCAAAACTTAGAGTCCCTTAGATTGTAGAAAAAGATCCTCCAAATCCTAAAATCAAAGAAAACCCAGCTAGGGAGCCTTAACCCAACTGGTTGTTTTCTCTTGCTATTGACAGCTCTGCTTTTCCCTGGAGACAAACTCATCTTTGAGAAAGGCAACATCCTCAAGATCAGACAGCCAGGAGGCTATTATGATGAACTTAAAGAAATGACACCAACTCTAGACAAGTGGCTGACAGTAGAAGAATCACCAGCTCTGAAGTATGTTCTGTCTTGTTGCAAGCTTCTTCAATCTTGCTTTCATCTTGCCTTATTAGCTGTGTGATCCTGGGGAACATCCATCCCCCTCTCAGCCTCAGTTTCCTCATTTGTCAAATGTAAGGTACTATTAACAAGTATCTTACTGGGCTGTTGTGTGAGGCTCAAATGTGATATATGTAAAATGCTGTATTAATTAGAATGTGTGCCCTGTACTATGTTTCCCACAATTCCCTTTTCCCTTTCCTGTATGTGCATCATTACGCTGATTGAGGTTTTGAGTTTGGTTATCCACCTGCCCTCTCTCTCTCTCTCTCTCTCTCTCTCTCTCTCTCTCTCTCTCTCTCTCTCTCTCTCTCTTCTCTCCCTTTCTTTCTCTCTCTCTCTCCCCTCCCCCCTCAGCTCTTGGGCTGGACCCTCGTGGAAGAGGGGAGCAGCTCACTTGGTTTCTCTAGATTTTACTTTCTCTTTGCTTCAAGTTGAATTTTAATAAATACTATTAAATATAATACTTGGAGTATTGAATATTAATTTTAATCTTTACGATTTAAAGCTTTACAATTTACAATTAAACTTTACAAACATCTGTAAGATTTAAAAATGAATATCCAAAATACTCCAAGTATTATATTTAATAAAATTTATTAATAATAACTTGAAGCTAAAAGGAAAATAAAAGGTTAGAGAAAAAGAGGAAGCTTACCTAGCCACATACACACACAAGAAAAGAGAGAGAAATAGTGTGGAGTTATCAAACTATATACACACATAACAAACGTAAGCGTGAAGACAAAGGGAAAGGGATACTGGGAGATGAAGTCCAAGGGTTCAAGATTTTCTAATTACATACATTAAAGTGTTGCATAGATATCAGCTATTTTTCCTCCTGAGACTTATTTGAAAGAGATAGGTTATCTCTCCATTGGGCTGCTGGAACTATGGATCAGAGTGTTTTTACCTGACCTGTAAGGCTCAGCTACAGGGTTGGCCAGCCCTGTGTGACCTTACTTGGGGTAACGAAAATGAAGAGTAACGAATGGACAGATGCTCTATGAAATGCATAGCAACAAAGTTTATTGGATTCAAACAAAGCATATATAGGTTAAAACCACAGGAAGATATGACGTTACCGCCCAGCAACAGCAGGAACCAATAATTGGGCAACTTCATAGGAATTCATGACATTACCTGCCAGGCACCAGGAGGAACCGAGAGGATTCCAAAAAAGGGCAGAAAAACAAGTTTCTCCAATCATTATCAAACCTCCCTCTACTGACTATTCCAACCTTGAACATGCAGCTGGGCAGGTCATACACAGCTCAACCCATGACCTTGACTATGCAGCCCAAGCGGGAAGAAGAAGAGGTCTTCAGCCTTTACGGCTATGCCTCAACTACACTGACCCTGGTACCCTAAGTCTAGGCTTTTCCTTCTCTGGAATTGGGGCCCCAAATGGTTGATCATGCCTAAGTGGTGTGTTGAAGCAGACCAGGTACCTATTTGTTGAAAATTATCACAGGTCATGAGAAAGAATAAGATTCTGAAGGTGGCTCAAAGGTGACCCCTTCCTTGTCTACCAAGCTAGGCTACGGGCCTGATCAAAAAAATGGCAGCCAATACCAACAGTCTTTCCTATTCCTTTCTAACTCAGCAGCTGGGGTAGGGTCCTACTTCTATAGAGACGGTGGGCACATGAAGTAGCAAAGGAGAAAGGAGTATAGTACATGTTGATGTGTCATGTTTTGAAAGAATACACTCTCCTAGGGGGCAGCTAGTTGCCTCAGTGGACATAGAGCTTAGTCCTAGAGATGGGAGGTCCTGGGTTCAAATATGATCTCAGATACTTCCTAGCTGGGTGACCCTGGGCAAGTCACTTAACTCCAAATGCCTAGCCCTTACCAGCATTCTGTCTTGGAATCAATACCCAATGCTGATTCTAAGATGGACTTTTTTTTTTTAAAAGACATTGCTATTAAACCAGTTTCTGACATTTCTTTCAATAACAGGACCCAGTGTCACCCAAGAGCTGAAGAAGTTTTGGTGACAACCTCAGAGGTTCATGGGGAAGCCCCCCTTTGTCCTTTTTTGGATACAGCTCCACTCCCCCAATCCCCAACTGTTGCTGTAGGCTTGAATTTCTTCCCTTTTTAACCTGGACACTTTTTGTCTTACCCCTAACAGGAAGTCCCAGAAACCAATCAAGAAAATGACCTTTAAAGAGTTTGAGACACTGACCAGGTGTGTATGGACTATTTAAACCAGTGACAGACAGGTACATCACAGAAGTTTTGGGTGCATGTGTGTGATTGAGGGGAGCCAAAGAATTGGGCTAAATATCTGTCCCTATCCTGAGACTAGATTGTCTAAAGAGCAACCTATGAACAATCCCAGTAAGTACTGTGTGGCTGCCCCTTGACCCAACTCTAGAGCCCTAGAGGAAATGGCAGGGGCAAGAGAGAGAGGGGGAGATTAGAGGATGGAAAGGGAATGCCACTCAATCAATAGTCCTATACAGTGTAAGTGGAGAGTAATCACAAAAGGAAGGCCCTGAGGGAAGTGGGGGAAAAGTGTCTAGGAAAGGCCTCCAGCAGAAAATAGGATTTGAGATGCTTGATGGAAACCAGTTTAGTAGTAGAAGGAGTAGAGACTGCCTAAGGAAGGAGGTAAAGGCCTTTTCTCTCATCCTCCTGCTCTGAACACCCTCATGGGCTATTTTTTGGAGGTATAAGATGATAGACATTCCACAATGTAAGCATACACTCTTCTAGGTATCAGCATGCTGGTCTGAGAGTCAAGAATCTTGGGTGCTGGTCCCAGATCTACTATGAACTAATCTGCCATTAAGAAGGCAATGGGACATAGTGTCTCTGGAATCATTGGACCCAGTTGAAATCCCAGGTCTGTGGGACCTTGGGCAATTCACTTAACCTCCTTGGGTCCCAGTTTTCTCATCTATAAAATTATGAAATTGGTCTCTGAGATCCCTTGGGTTTTAGATATAGAATCCTCTAGGATTTTAGGCAAATCACTCCCCCTTTTATGGGTTTTATAATGGTGGTCTCTAAGTTCCTTCTCCTTGGAGTAAAATTCTAATGATTTCCCTGGTGAATCTGTGGTTCTAGTATAAGTAAGCCTGTAAGGAATCTCCACTTATGTATTTAGGGCTGAGACACTCCACTCCCTTCCTCCTCCAAACTTACTGACTGTTACCACCCCTAATGTACAGGGGAAGAGGAAAAGAAGGAAACAAATTTACATTTATCCTGTTGACTCCTTGTTGGTAAAAAAAATAAAATAAGGAAATTATTTGTGCATTCTAATGATCCATGACCTCCCTAACCTTAGTTACCATGAGATTATCTGAAGCTGGTCCTGGGGGTAGGGAGTATTCTGCCCACAGCCAACAGTTGGGAAAGAGGTAATGTTTGAACTGTACCCTGCTAACCAAAATTAGGAGCCTGGGAGGCGTTCTGCCATCCTTGGCCCATATCACAAATCAGACTCAGACCAACTGACATACTTTTATCTTCTCTCATCATAATCCCCTCTTCCAGATCCAGATTCATATCCTCATCTCCTAGGGCTTAGTTATGGCCCAAAGCGATGGGCCAATCAATGACTATCTATGTCCTCCTCTACTGAGAAGCCAATTCTTCCTTGGTTTATAACCTGACTAAGCTTGTAGAGTTGTCTCTGGGAACCCCATCTCCCCCAGAATTAGCTGCATTCCAGGTAATCTGACAGGTCAGTCTCACAGTAGTCAATACCTTCTCCTCACTGCCCATCTCATCTCATTTCCCAGAAAATTGAAGGACAAGTGCCTCCACAAGCCTTATGGTCCTCAGGGCACTCACCCCAATTTCTTCTGGCCCGGACACCTCCTGGATAAACTGCTGATCTATCTTCCCAACAAGAAGTGGGAGAGGCAACTGGTCCTTTTCAGCCGAGTGGATAAATTGCCTCATGCCTATCCAGCCATCTACCATCCTGAGCGATGTTGGCCCATTTCCGATGCTGGCTACGTAGTCTCTGGCCAATGTAACAAAAAGTCTTACTGCTAACTTAGATGGGGGTAGATACTGGGAAACCCCAAACAGCTGCAGCATTAGTGACCCCACCCCCCTGTTCATTAGACTATAGATCAATAGTTGCTTGGACCCATGCATAGCACTGCCCCTCCATCCTACCTTCTCCTGGGCCCATGCTGAGATCACAGAGCCAAGAGATATTATACTGTATGAGGAACTAAATGATACAACAATAAACATTATAAGACATTGGTCCAAAAACTCAGTTTTTAAAATGAAGTCTTGCTATATCACATTATCAATATCTTGTTTAAAAAAAAAAGAGTCCAAACTTTTTTATATGTACCCTAACGGGAGGGCCTTAGTGCCCCATTTTTTCTAACATGAAAAGAGTCATTATAAATATTTTTGTAAGGGGCAGAGGATAGAAAGCCAGTTTTGGAGACTGGAGGTCCTGCGTTTTTTTGTTTGTTTGTTTGTTTTGTTTTTTGTCAACTTGGAAATAACATAGAACTAAAGTAATCAGGGGGAAAAAATCCAAGTGTTTAGTTAGGAAAGAGATGGGTCCAATAATGGCCACTATCACAAAGCCAGGTGCCAAAAACTACAGAGTAAAAACTAGGGTTCTGGGGACAGTATCTCTGGGAAGAATCAAGGCATGAGAAGATTCTCCCAAGAGTGACAGGACTTGGGGATCTTTTATACCCTCTGGAGAACTTGGCACAGCAAGCATGCATAGACAGGCTGTAAGCAGGCTGGGGTATCAGGGAGTGGTCTACCACAATGAATACAAAAGGAAAGGATCGAACCAAGAGCTGGGCTTCCTGGGAGAGGACTCTAATACAATAGGAGAACCTACTAAGACTAATAAGGGTACTCAACATTTGACTATGTCTGCCAGTCCCACCCAAATTGGGTCACCAAACACTTCAAGGTCTGTTGTTCAGTCCAAAACATGAGTGCCTGGTACTCCCTTCCGGATGAGTTCTCAAGGGGCAGGGGCAAACTTGAAACTTGCAGAAAACCCAATTGATACACTCAATAAATGATTTTTGGTTTTAATTTTAAAAATTTTTAATATTTTATTTTCTCAATTGCATGTAACAATTTTCAACATACGTTTTCTGAAATTATAAGATCCAAATTGTCTCCCCTCCCTTATCATTTATAAGAGATGGCTTATAAGTGTATTATTATGCAAAACATACTTCCAAATTCATCATTGTTGTAAGTGAATATTCCTATAAAACCAAATAAAAATACAAATAAAGTGAAAAATCTATATTTGTTTTGAGGGTTTTATTTTTCCTTTTTTTTGTTTTATCATTCCATTGGGTGGGGAATAATGGGGGAGTGAGATAAGTATTTGAATAAATGAACATATTTTTAATTGTTATTTTTTATTTATTACAAATTACACATAATAACAAATTTCCACATGAGTTTTCCTAAGTTATATGATCCAGATTGTCTCCCTCCCCCTTCCCAGAGCTGGCAAGCAATTCAAAACAAGCAAAACATGTTTCCATATTATCCATTTTTGCAAATGAATAATCTTATGAAGCCATAACCCCCAAACATATACCCAAATAAAAAAGTGATAAATCATATGCTTTGATTTGCATTCTCACGCCAACATGAACATATTATTTTTAAAAAGCATTTGATTCTGGAGACCAAAATGCTGTCCCTGGGGTTTTCGTTCAACAAAGTATTTCTCGTGCATCTATTAAATTCATTCAAGAGTCCTTGCAACAGTAGAGTTAACTGTGTTAATGATCCTTGATTAGGCCCATCAAGCAAAGCCCAAAGAAGAAAGAGATTCATTCAAGCATCTTTCCCAGAACCAAGCAATGTTTTGCAACCACTGGGAACTTAACACCGGTTGAATGAAAATCAGAACTGTTGCTGCAATCTCTTCATTTATTGCAACCCAGTGGGAATGTTATAAATATCTGTTGAATTATGACTGCAATCTATTGCATCTCTGCGACTATGCATGGGCTTTAATAGCGACATATGGAAAATGAAAAGATCCGGGACATGCAAATCCCTTACAAAACCACGTGGGTGTCTCAGCTCTCCCCAGTTTAGATCCATCCCAGGCGCTAGGGGGAAGACGACTTCAGGGAGGAGGCGCTGGCGGAAGATGCCCCTGGTAGAGTTCAACTTCTGGCGGAAGGAAGTATCTTCCCAGTCAGGTCCTGGAAGCTTACAAATCACAACACAATATTTGAAATCAAGAATCCGTGCTATTTCTTAAGAGATCTGAGCAACGCGCTTGCAAGTGATAACATATATCTTTCCTCTATCTTTCAGAATTTTTCTGAGCTTTTTCGATTTCGCTGTCGTGACACCTTCCTGTCTTCTTCTTGCAGGACTTAGACGTAAAGTCCCATCAGCCCCTGCGGTACGTCTTTCCTTCTCACTCTCGCTCTCTTTCCTTCAGCGCTTCCGTGGAGGAGGCTGCTGTTTCTTACTCGGTAAGATTCAATCCATCGCCATCCTCGTCCGGGCAGCGGCCTCGAGGCTCGCTTACCCCGAGAAGCAGCAGCCGGTGGGTCCTTGAGGGGACCAGCCAGGCGAGGTTTGAGGAAAGAGAATTCTAGATCTCTCCCCGCCCCGGCGGGCGAGCGATAGACCCCGGGAGTCCTTCGCGCCGGCCCCTCAGCCCCGGGTTACACGTAGCAGGGCCGCCTGGGTCTCTTGGGCCCCAGAGCCCTCCTCCCCGCCCTTGGTAAATCACCTCTGGAGAGCTCCCTGTGCTCTTCCAGGCTGGGCTGCGGGAGGGAGAGTGAGGCTCGCAGAGGATACCCATTCCACTCCGAACTCGGCCCGTGGCTCGTGAGTGGAAGACAATCTGCCACAGACGCCGGGGCCTGGGGCTGGCCCTTCGCAGGGGAACAGAGGGGCTGGGAGTCTGGGGCTGCCCCTTCCCGGTCCCTCTCTACGAGGCTAACTGCCCAGCGTTTGTCTTACAGGCAACATGCCCGCCCTCAGGCCCCTCGTGAAGCCCAAGATCGTCAAGAAGAGGACCAAGAAGTTTATCCGGCACCAATCGGACAGATATGTCAAGATCAAGGTGTGTTCCCCATTTATTGAGCACCCAATGGGGGCTCAGCGTCGCGCCAACCCCCGGGGATACCAAGGGCCGCTCCATGGCTAAGAAATGGGCCAATGGTTAGAGAGAGTGCGTCTATGAATTGCAAATGGGATCTTTTCTTTTGAACTTTTAACATTTTATTTTTAACATCCATCCTTTTAAAAAGTTTTGAGTTGTGCTACAGGGAGGGGGGAGGGCAGGGAAGGAATGAGAGAGAGAGGGAGAGTTAATTTTAGAGTCAGAATCCATAAGATATTTTGGTTCCAAGGCAGGAAAGCAGTATGGATTAGGGAATGCGGGTTAGGTGTCTGAGGCCACATTTGGACCCAGCACCTCCTCCAGTCTCCAGGCCTAGCACTCTATCCACTGAGCCACCTTGCTGCCTTATAAATGCATTCTTGATCGACAACATTGAATCTTCTTGGAAGAGATCTTGGAGATGTATCTACTTTGAAAATCATTTGTTCCCGCTCTCCTCCTGCCTGAGTCTGGGCAAGTCTCCTAACCTATGTCTGCCTCTATTTTCTTCACTATAAAATGGGAGTGATCCTACAATTAGCCTCCCAGGGTTTTTAAGCTAAAATGGGATATTTGTAAAGAACTCAACACATAGTAGGCCTTTTACAAATGTTTTCTCCCTAACACACTTTGCCTCCCCTTACCCCCACCTCCTCCTTACATGAGATAATAACTTGTGGGATCAGGACATGGTAAAGCCTGAACTTGAACCCAAGACTTGCTATCGATTGTTTTCATCTGGTGCCTGTTGGCACTCAGCACACTGTATTGTCAGAAATTTTAAAATCATGTGTATATGTGTATACATTTATGTATAAAAGTGTATATAAAAGGGGGCAGTAGATTGACAACCAGGCCTGGACACCAGAGGTACTGGGTTCAGATTTGACTTCAGATACTCTTGACACCCCACCCCCCATTGCCTGTTTTACTGCTCTTGGAACTGATAAATAGTATTGATTCTAAAACTGAAGGTATGGGTTTTAATTGTGTGTGTATGCATGCATAGGGGAGAGTGAGTACATATATAAATGAATGAAATGTAGTGCCAAGAGCTTGGAATGGCAGGGCCTTGGTCACTCCTATGTTCTATTTACTCAGTTTCCTCCTCTCTAAGGAGATTGTACTCCATGACCTCCCTGGTCACTTCCTAGGCCAAAAATCAACTTTTGTTCCTTCTAGCATATAAAATAATAGATGCCTTTTTGGAAAAGGTGTTTGTTGAATAAATGAGTGTCGGGCACTACTGAAATGAATGTTCCTGTATTTTATAGGGGGGTATTATATATAATATTCCACACAGGGGAGTGGCACGAAAGGTAGGGGTAGGAAATTTTGGTTTGGAATTATACCTGGAGATTTAAGGGCAGTCAAGTGATTACACTTATTCCAGTAACTGGTTTTGATACAACTATTTTAAGAGATGGGAGCATAAAGTGGGCTAGTCAGGCCGATATCTTTCCGGTTAGGCCCTGGTTTTCCTGGTGTGTGGCCATCAGATGGGGCATGAAGCATGCTTTGAGTTCAGCAGGTTATGGGAGTTGGATGTGTTTTGACTCAACCACTAATGAGACTTACAAGCCCCAGAGTATTGAGGTTTGGTCTCTGGGAATGGTGGAAAGGAGTCTGTTGTGAATTATCTGGAAGATATGATACGCTGAGTTTGGGGCCACCTTATTGAAGTCTCCTTTATTAATCACAGAGAAACTGGCGTAAACCAAGAGGCATTGACAACAGAGTGCGAAGACGATTCAAGGGCCAGATCTTAATGCCCAACATCGGTTATGGAAGCAATAAGAAGACAAAGCACATGTTGCCCAGTGGGTTCAGGAAGTTCTTAGTGCACAATGTTAAAGAGCTCGAGGTGCTCCTGATGTGCAATAAGTAAGTTCATAGGGATTTCCCTGCCTTTCTGCTATTGGCATCTATGGCTGAATCTGTAGTTTGTGTATTATGACTAGGAGCCTTGACACTTTTCCTGTGAAAATGTGAAATTGGGTATAAAATGTATATCTCAAAGCTGGCTGATTACACACACCACACCCACACACCTTTTTCTGTGCTTTCAAAGTAGAAAAAAGATGACTTGATAAAGTAACTGATTTGTGGGATAGTGGGGCTTTCAGGCTTGCTGGTCTACTACACCCAGGAATTTTAATAATAAAAGCAACATGACCGTTTTGGATTGGGTGGTATGCAACCATTTCCACAATCACCATGGCTTGAAAATCATAGGAAGCTCACAGAAAATGAGCATTCCCCAGAGACTTTAATGATTTAAAAAAAAAATACATTGGGTGTTGGGTTAAGAGGTATATAATTTAATAGCTACTACATCTAAGTGCATGTATACTGCTAAATAGGGAATATACTTTATATATAATTTTACTGTTGATTGTAGTGAACAAGAAAATTACATTTCCATAAATCTATTGAACTTAAAAGGAAATATGTATTATAGTCATTCCCAGTGTATCCATAGAGGATCTTAATATATTTTTTCTTTCAGAACAGCTGTAAACTCTGATTATCACATATATTACTTTTTAATGTACACACTGTTATATTAATTTCAATGGACTCTTTATTTATACATATCTATGCCCAAATGAAAAACAATTCCGTGGGGGTGGGGCCTGTTAGTCTTGGCTATTTATATGCCCTCTTCTGGTTCACCTTTCATGGTGCCAAACTGACCCTTGTACAATAATAATTTCATCATATTACTCCAGGGATCCCAAACCACCTATTCAGTAACAAATAGTTTCTGTGCAGGCATGCATGGGATATTGAGGAAAAAAGCAACTAACTAGGACAGAAGATGGTGTGATACAAGATAGCTTAAGTTTTAAATATTGTGAGGACAGGCAGCTTCCTGGGCTCATTGGAGAGGAGGGGTTGTAATAAATATTGATTCTTCATGAAGTATCAAAAGCCATTTAATGTTTATTTTGGCTTTTCTTAACCAGTTGTTTTTCCCATACTCTAGTGAGTGATTTTTGAGATAATCTTTGTAAAAAAATGCTTAGTACTGTGCTTGGTCCATTGAAGGTGCTAGATGAGTGCTTACCTTTATGTTTAGGTGCTGGTAAACTGACTTGTTTTTATCCTAATTATTTGGTTTTTTTACAGATCTTACTGTGCTGAGATTGCTCACAATGTTTCCTCCAAGAATCGGAAAGTCATTGTGGAGAGAGCAGCTCAGCTGGCTATCAAGATCACCAATCCAAATGCTAGATTGAGGAGTGAAGAAAATGAGTAAAATGCTTTGCACGTCTTTGTTTTAAATAAACCCAACCGACCATCTAGTTGTTTGTTTGTTTGATTGTTGCTTTTTAGAGGATATTTGAAAAGTCAGCATTTTGGAATTGCTATCCCTGTTTGTGCCAGAGTAGTTAGTAGTAGGTGACAAATACCTCCTCTCCTTTCCCTTTCTCTCCTGGTTTGGATACAAAGTTGCTTGTTATCCGAAGTCCCTGTCTTCATGAATGTTTGCTATGGAGGGAGGTCATTGCCCACCATTGTAAAGGAGGGTTGGACCAAGCTGTGCAATATGTGGATTAACTCTAGGGACCCCTTGTTAGTACCATCTGATGGATGAGTTTAGAGAAAGACAGAAGCAGATAGGCTACTTTTTATTTATTGTCTGTCAAACAGATAGAAACCCAGCACCCCAAATTATAAATATTAAACTCAGAATAGGCCTCAAAAGAGGGCATCCCTGACTCCACTGAGGAGAGTCCTGGGGATAGAAAAATAGTAAATAAAGCTTAGTCATTAGGACCCTGTTTTGAGGTGATGAAATAACTTTTCCTGAAAACAAGCTTCTTAGAAACATTGCCATCTGGAAGGGAGCATGGGGGGGGGGGGGCAATAGTTGTAACCAATACAGGGTGCTTATAAAAGACAACCAGCTTGATCCCACCACAAATCTGGCAGGATTTAATTCCTAATCTAGCCAGCCACTGTGTCCCAGTGCTAGGAGTCTTGAGTGTAGGAATCCTACTTCTCCCTTCCCCTCTGCCCTATTTCCTGAGAACCCTACATTCTTAAATGCTGCCTTCAGTTCTCCCATCAGATCCAGGATTAGATCCAAGTGACCTTGACTAGTCTTTAAACTTCTTACTACTTCATTTGTAAAATAATTCTTATTTAGGATTAGGAAGCTAGCCCCTTAAGTAAGAGCGAACTGTTGCCGAGGTGGGGCGTGATTCTAATTACAGGCTCCAGATCGAAGCTGTCCTGTGTTTGATCAGCTGTTGATATAATCAGTACAATCAGAATCTGGGGAAAATGGGTTATATGTGAGGAGAATAGAGGTTTTCAAAGCCAATTCATCCTTGATTATGAATTACTTAATTGGGGTCAACTGACGTGCCCAGAGTCACACAGCTAGGGTATATTTAATTTGTTATGGAATACTATAAACCTAATTGAGTCTTTTATGAAGCTGAAACATTTCAAGCAATATAGGCACAGGAAGGGCTTCTCTCCCCTTAGAAGCTCCCTCAAGTTAACCTTGCTTTTCACAGTGACTTCTACTCAGAGATCCACTAAGTATCTAAAAGGAACGAGAACATTTCAGATAATGTGCGATATAGAAACAAAATCTTTCAGAAGTATTTTTTTTCCTAGTGGCCCTGCTTAATAGTCTGAAACTTGGCCTTGAACTGAAGGGGCCTAGTTACACCATGGCATTCTGCTTGACCCTTCAGCTCTGGTCACTGTGCCATCAGATTGAGGTCACTGGAGAAAGACCTGGAATAGCACCATTTGGGGCACCGAGATCTCCAATGGAGGCCACGACCAAAGACTAGTGGGTGTGCCCCAGACTAGTAGATGAAGGCTCTGACTGAGTTGGGGTCATTTAGTTATTCCTCATCTTGCTCATTAGGAATCCGTTGCACTAATAGAGGGTTTATATTTGAGGAGAAAAACTGAGGCCATTAACTCAAGTCCATTGACTCGGGAGCGTACAAGGAAGCAGAGTCCTTCTGAATGCTTTCAAAAAGAGCTGCCATTTCAGGGTTGGATCTAATTTGGGAAGAGAATTCTGCCATCACTGGGCTTTTTTCCACCTCTGGAATAGTCAGTAAGGCGGCCACGGCTCTCATAGCTGAGCGCTTGAGTTCATCTTGCTTTTCAAATTCTTGTTTGACGGAACCAGCTTTTACCTATAAAAGGAAAGAAAAATCACTTAGAAGGGATAGTAAATGAACTGATTTCTCTATTTGAACTAGTCAGCTGTCAACTAACCCTGTCACCTCATTTCTCCACCTTGATTTCCTCCTGTAACAAAGGAGATGGATGTCTGCTTCTGATCATCAGAGTTCTCCATGGCAAAGGGGAGATTACTTTGGAGGACGTGAATCTTTTAATTGTTTTTGCTTATATCAATGAGCTGGAAACAAGTGGGTTGCTCATCAGTTGTGAAATGGCTAAAGCTATGGCATATGAATAATAAAACATTTTCCAGCTAGGAAAGGAGTGAGGAATAAAGAAACGTGAGCAATGATTTGCATGAACTCATGCAAAACTAAGAACAGTGAATCTAATGACAATAAAACTTTGAAAATGTGTTAAAAAATTGAAAAACCAATGAATAGATTAAATATGAGGGCTATCAGTACATAATATTGGATATTGGATATTAATCTATATAAAAGGTTTTGATTGTTTTTCTTTGTCACAAAGGAAGAGTTAAATCTGGAAGAGGAGTTGGTGTAAAATAACAGATATTAAGCCAAAAGGCATCAATGAAACTTTCTTTACTTCTAGGAAGTGCCAGCCTGAGAGTCAAAATAGGCAATAACCAGGCCACTAAGAGGCAAAGAGAATTTTGTTCAGTCATTTTTCCAGTTATAGCCAACTCCTTGTTGACCCCAATTGGGGTCTTCTTGGTAAAGGTCCTAAAGAGGAGTTTCCCATTTCCTTTTCCAGTTCAGGCAGAGGATAAGTGACTTGCCCAGGGTCACATAGCTAGTCAGTGTCTGATCCTCGATTTTAATGCAGGAAGTCCAATTCCAGACCCAGCCCTGAAGAAAACAGTCCATGAGAAAATTCTCTGGAATTTGAACAGATGAGTGACAATGGATGAAGTGAATAGTATTGGCTGACATTTGTAAAGCATTTTAAGCACTTTTTTTTTTTTTGGTAAAGCATCTTAAGTGGTGCCATAGTGCCACTGAGCACTAAGCCTGGTGTCTGACACTAGCTATGTGGCTCTGGGCAAGTCACTTAACCACTGGCTGCCTCAGTTTCCTCAACTGTAAAATGGAAATAAACGTCCCTACCTACCAAGGTTTTGAGAGCAATGCGATTTGAAACAAGATGAGAAATTACTATTTGTAAAGCACTTAGCACAGAGTGGGTGTATAAATGCTTATTCCTTTCCCACATCCCCTTAGGATTTATAACTCCTTGAGGTAAGGTGCTATTATCCCTATGAGAAAACGGGCCCCAACCTGTCAAGTGATTTGCTCCTAGGTGATTTCACTGCAGATAGACTAATCAGCCTGGATATTAAAGAAGGTCTTCTTGACACTAAGCCCAGCAAACTTAACCTACTAAGCCACACAGAATCCCAGAACTCCTGGTTAAGTGTGAAGTCAAAAAGCAAATCCTATCTTATACAATTAATTACAAAACTTGGTGGATGTCCCTCGTTCGTCTGTGGGTCCCCACAGCCAGGAAGATCCAGGGTGGCTGGATGCCTGGGCCTGCCCAGCAGTACCCAGAATGCTCTAGCCAGCTCCCAAGCCAACAAAAGGTGCCAAGAAGCAGTGAGCCTGCATTTGTAAACCTCAAATTTTCTTAGACTTATAAATGTTGGAAATTTCACCATTGGGAAATTTCATACTTGAAAAATTTCCTATTGATAGTGGGTCTTGACTATTGGAATGTGAACCCCATTGGCATGGGAGGTTCCTTCTCTTTCCTTCTTAAGATTACTTTAGGACAGAAACCTTTTGCTGAACAATGGAAAGGACTTTGACCTATGCTTAAGCATAGAACAGGAATTTCTTTGAGTCATGATTGATTTTAGAATTGATACAATGGAGATACTTGGAATCAATCTCCACCCTATTCAGTCCTAACAGGATTGAGTAAGGGCTGCAGCCTAGATCAAAATTTAATTATTCCAATCTCTACCCTACTCAGGTTAACAGGATTTAGAAAGGGCTGTAGCAAAGGAGCAAAGATTTAATTATTTGAAAATATGACCTTCAACAGACATGTGCAAAGCCAGAGACCTCTGGGCAGTCCTGGGTTAAGCTAGAGCCTCCATTGGCACAGGGAAATTGATGGACAGTGATTGGTAGATGTGAGAACTGAGGGGAGGCAACTTGGAGGGTTTTCCTTAAAGATCAGGGGGGTCTGGAGACTCGGAGGTGGTTGAGAAGTTGGTCGGTGTGGTTCGTGTGGGCTCTGAGAAGCTTGCTCTGAAGGAAGCTGAAAGTGGGGGCCTCTGAGACTGTTTCTCCATTTTGGTCACGTGAGTAATAGGGACTGATCTTTTTTTCTTTGCCCCAGCTATCTAAGGGCTTGGGCCTTTTGGCCCAGCCTAAACAGAAGGGGTATTTAAGCCCTATTCCCTTCTCTCCCTTTTTCTCTCTCTCTATCTCTAATTCCTTTCTTACTCCTATTGTAATTAAACTCCATAAAAGGTTGACTGCTGACTTGAGTTTTCATTTAGGAATTACATAGCTGAATTCCTTGGCGACCTTAAATTAATATGTATCAGTCTTTTAAAGTGATTCCCTTGTAACACATTGGAAGAGTCCCTCCATCTAGTGAGTTCCCTGTACCAGAGAAATCACAAGTCCGACTCTTCACCTGTCCCAGTATTGACACTACATCCTGAACACACGGAACACCCTTCCACGATGCCCTCAATAATCTTGGAATGTCTAAGGTCTTCCTCATCCAAGGCCTCTTCCCTGGACCACCCCTAACTGCGCCTCCCTCTCCTACACCTGCTTGTATGGCTGGTTCCATCTTTGAGCCCAAGGCAACAGGGCTCCCATGCTCTCCTCCCATCAGGAGAGACGAGCCTACCTTGGAGGTACAGGTGGCTCGCAGCGGTTCCACCAGGCGATCCAGCCTCTGCAGGACGGTGTTGGGACACAGAGCGGACAGCCGGGCCAGCATGATGAAAGTGAGCATCTGCCAAGAGGGGCAAAAAAGGGATTTGTGTGAAGGGAGAAACAATAGGTTTCCCCAAATATCAATCCACTTGCCCCCAAAGAACTCACCCTTGCTATTTCCTCCTGATTCCCTGGACACTAGGGGAACCAAGGGGCAGGATGGGCTTGAAAGAGCTAGAGGAAGGTTTCTGCTTAAGATCTGGCTCAGGGAGGTGGCTCTGTGGATAGAGTTCCAGACCTGGAGTTCGCAGGTCCTGGATTCAAATTTGACCTCAGACACTTATGACCTGTGTGTCCCCTGGCAAGTCATTTAACTTTAACCTCAGTTTCCTCACCTTAAAATAAGCTAGAGAAGAAAATGGCAAACCACTCCACTATCTTTGTCTGGTATCTTGCTGAGGCTGTTCATGGCTTGACCCCACTGCTGATTTGGCATAGGAGAAGTGCTAACCTGCTCCATCTCCAGCGGGGGCTGTTTTTGTCTCTCCTTAAGCAGCCTTGTGGCGCTCTGCTTCCCAGAGACCCCGATTGTAGTTTGGATGCCCATTTTGTTTTAGCCTATGTACAGCTCATTTCCCAAACTCAAGTGGCCCACCCACCCCAGCCTCCACACACAGCACGGATTACGAGGGTGCACCACCATTCATGATAGGAAAAGCTACAGGATGTACCACTTCCTATCTGTGATCATCAGCACATTAAGGAAGTTGCTTAAACTCTAGACTTTGGTTTCCTCACCTGTAAAAGGAGGGGCCCACTCATGCCCCTTCTAGCTCAGAACCTTCGATCCCAATCCCAATGATCATGAAACTCCCCTAACTCCTGATTCAAACGCCTTCCCCCGAAACTCCAGAAAGGGCAAAAGGCGATGATTCAAGAGGGCATAATTTAATTACCTTAAACCCCGCCTACCCCATCCCACCTCCCTCCCTCCCTCCAAAAAAAGCTGGACAGGTAAAGATGAGATGGGTTTTCAAAGTCAAGATTCTTTGTCTGCTAGGGGGCTTCCCTGTCCTTGAGAGTCTTCAAGTAGAAGTTGGATGGACATTAGTTGGAGAAGTTATAGATGGGGTGCTCCCATCCATTTTACATTTAACCAGATGGTCCCCAAATCCCCTCCCAGCTCTTGGAGTCTCATACATGGTGTTACCAATGGCATGGAGAAGACAGGGCAAGGCATGGCTAAGAAGACTAGATTTTAGAGATGGAAGGACCTTCAGAGAGCCTTCCACCCAACTCCGCTATCTTTCTTCCTTTCCACACATACATATATTAAATGTATGTGCACACGTGTCTAAAAATATATGCATCCCTATGTAGGCTCATGTAAAGTATATGAAACATATACCTGTATGCATTATATCTGTATATATTCCTGTAGAGACAGTCCCTTAATGAAAATTTGCCTTATTTTTTTATAGGAGTAATGGATTTTGGGTTTGGAACAATATATTTACACTGTGCATTGGTCAATGTTTGGTTCCATTTTTCTGTACTCTTTCCATGCTCCATCTTTTTTATTTGTTTATTCTTTGTCATGAGAGACGACTCACTGGATATAGGAAGGGGGAGAAATTAATGTGATATGGAAACATCAATTAAAATAAAAAATAAACAAATTGAGACTGGGAAAGATGTTGGAACAGACTGTCAGAGCTAGAAGGAACCTGGGAACAGAACATCCAAGTTGGAAAGGGATTCCTAGTTTGGTCGAGAAATAATGGTATTCACTAGTAAAAACAGAGAAAGTAATTCTACTCGTGGAAGGAGAGTCTGGGATATATATCAGCCTTACCCTGATGTCATAGTGATCCTTGAGTCCATCTTCCACATGGTTTAAATACTCATAGATGTCCAGTCGGTCCAGGCAACTCTCCAGGAGCGTGTACATGCATTCAAAGGCAGCTTTCCTGACATCCAGCCCATCGTCCACTGTGTGTTTGAAGGGCCCCATTTCTACCTGTTGGAGACGTCAAGACAAAATTTGAGGGGAGGGCAGATTTTGCAGGAGTGAGAAAGGGAAGAGAGGCTCCCTTGATACTCAGAGTGACCACTGAGGGGCAGTGCTGGCCCGGAAAGCTCTACTACTCTCTCTCCTAAACTCAGAGAACACAGAATGTCAAAGGTGAAAAGGAGGACTCTACCTTACCTGTCACATTTTGTACAGTCAATACCAGAGCAGGAATCAACTTTACAACACCTCCTCCACCCACAAACGGGGCCACTAAAAATCTCCAGTGAAGGGGAACTCACTATCTTTTTCTTTATTATTTAATTACTTTTAATATTTATGTAGTATGTACAGGCACTTTTTCTTTTTATCTTTTGATCTCTTAGGATGCAGACCTAGTAGTAGATATTGCTGGGTCAAAAGGCATGCACAGTTTTAGAGCCCTTTGGGCATAGGTCCAAATTGTTCTCCAGAATGGCTGGACCAGTTCGCAACAGCAGGGAAATTTTTTTACATCCCCTCCAGCATTTATCATTTTCCTTTTCTGTCATGGTAGCCAATTTGACAGGAATGAAGTGATACCTCAAGGTTGTTTTAATTTGTATTTCTCTAACCAAGAGTGATTTGGAGCATTTTTTCAATTGATTATTGATAGCTTGCTTTCTTCTTCTGAAAACTGCCTAGTCATATCCTTTGACCATTGTAAAGATGAAAATTTAGGGGAGACTGAGGCAGATAGAAATTAGTTTCTCTCTGCAAGGAGTATTATATTTTTTAGAGGTTTATTGAAGATTAAGGATTAAAGAAAATACAGGATAAGAAACACGCGTCCAGGCCATAGAGTGGCCTAGACACAACCTCACCTACATTATGAAAAAAAGCCACATCTGCCCCAAACGGAAGTCCAAGAGAGCGAGAGCCCCCTCAAAAGCCTTTGAATCAGCTTAAATACCTTCCCGATCTTGGCCCAGGTGAGATTACAAGGCATTCTGGGGAAGTGGAGCAAAGGCTCATGGGGATTGTAGTCCTGTATTCGAGTCTATTTTTTACACCATTTATCAATTGAAGAATGGCTCTTATTTTTATAAATTAGTCTCAGTTCCCTATTAATTTGAAAAGCAAGGCCTTAATCTGAGAAACTTGCTATAAATTCTTCCCCTCCAACCCCAGTTTCCTTTCTAATTTTGACTACACTGGTTTTCTTTGTGCCTTAAAGAAATTTCGATTTTCTCCATTTTGTACATATATGTTTAGTATTGATATTACTTAATTACTTATTATACTTTTATGTAGCAAAATATAGTTTCCCTGCTTATCTCTTGATTTATTTTGCTCTTGGTTTATCTGAAATCATGATTGCTATTCCTGCCCTTTTTACTTCAGTTGATGCATAATGGTTTACTGCTCCAGCCCTTTATTTTAATTCAGTGTGTCTTTCTGTTTTAAGAATGTTTCTTGTAAGCAAAAAATTGTTGGGGCACATAGCCGGCTCAGTAGAGAAAGAGCCAAGCCTGGAGACAGGAGGTTCTGGGGTTCAAATCTGACCTCAGACATTTCCTAGTAGCTGTGTGATCCTGGTCAAGTCACTTAACTTCAATTGCCTAGTCCTTACTGCTCTTCTGCTTTGGAACTAATACTTAGTATCAATTCTAAGACAGAAGGTAACAGTTTAAAAAAAAACCAAAACAACCCCCCCCCAATATATTGTTGGATTCTGTTTTCTAATCCATCCTGCTATCCATTTTATGGGTAATCACCCATTTATTTCAACTCATTCATATTCATAGTTATAATTACTAAGCGTTTCCCTCTATCCTATTTGTTTTTCTATTTAGTCACCTCTCTTTTTATCCTGTCCCTCTTCAAAAGTTTGCTTTGCTTCTGACCACTATCTTCCTTAACCTGCACTCCCTTTTATCACCCCCCACACTTTTCTCTTACCCCTTTCTCCTAATTCCATGTTGAGTAAGATAGATTTCTATATTCAACTGAGAGTGTACATTGTCTTCCCTCACTGAACCATCTCCAATGAGAGTAAAGTTCAAGTGCAACCTACCACATTCTTCCATTTTAAAAGCTCTTCCTTGGATGCTTCTTTTATGAGATAATTTCCCCCACTCTTCTCCCTTTTTGCTTCAGTCAAGGCATTCCTCTTTATTACTCCTTCACTTTTTTTTATCTTTACAATATAACTGACTCAGACCTGTGCCTTCTGCCTATGTAGATGCCTTATAACTGCCTAATAAAGATGTATCACCTTCTTGTCTAGGAATGTAAACAGTTTAATCTTATTAAATCCCTTATGCTTTTTCTTTTATGTTTACCTCTCTCTGTTTTTCTTGAATGCCAAATTTTCCATCCAGTTCTGGTCTTTTCATCAAGAATGCTTAGAAGTCTTCTACTTCATTAAATACCCATTCCCCATTCCCCCTTCCCCTTCACGATTATACTCAGGTGTGCTGAGTAGGTTATTCTTGGTTGTAATCCTAGTTCCTTTGCCTTATGGAATGCTATATTCCAGGACCTCCAATCCTGTAATGTAGAAGCTCACAAATCATGTGTGATTCTGACTGTGGCTCATAGTATTTGAATGGTTGCTTTCAGACTATTTGAAATATTCTTTCCTTGGTCTAGAAACCCTGTAATTTAAGTATAACATTCCTAGGAGTTTTCATTTTGGGATTTCTTTGACAAAGTGATCAGTAGATATTTTACTATCTGGTTCTTGGATATTGAGGCAACTTTCATTTGTAATTTCTAGAAAGATGATATCTAGGTCCTTTTTTATTATGGATTTCAGGTAGTCCAAGAATTTTTAAACTATCTCTTCTCGATCTGTTTTCCAGATCAGTTGTTTTCTGATAAGATATTTTACATATTGTCTTCTATTTTTCATTCTTTTGGCTTTGTTTGATGATTTCTTGATGTCTCAGGGAGTCATTAGCTCCACTTACCTAATATTAATTTTTGAGAAATTATTTTTTTCAGTGAGCTTTTGTATCTCTTTTTCCATTTGGGCAATTACATTTTTTAAGAAGTTATTTTAATTAGTAAATTTTTGTGCCTCTTTGGCCAATTCTATTTTTAATGTGTTATTTCCTTCAGTATTTTTGTGTCTCTTTTACCAAGATGTTAATTCTCTTTTCAGAATTAAAAAAAAAAAACAAACCTTTATCTTCTGTCTTACTATCAGTTCTAAGACAGAACTGCAGCAAGGGCTAGGTCACTAGGGTTAAGTGGACTCCTATAAGTTGGCACTTAATAAATGTTTATTAACTGACTCCTAAGTTTTCTATTCTCCAAAATATATACACCTGGTTTCTTCACCTGATGCTTGCCTAATGGCATTGTCCCTCTCTTCCTACCAATCTTCCCTTCCTTTCCCAGAGCTTGTCAATGCTCTTAAAACTTGGCATATTGAAGTGAACAAATTATTTAGCTGTGTCTTGACCAGGGCACATCTGGAGATCTCTTGGGATTTCTACCATAGAGATGAGCAGCAACTTGCAGCATTTACATAGCACTTTACATAGAATATCTTATTGAACCTCACCGTCACCCTTGGGAGGTAGGTGCTATTATTATTTCCATTTCACAGATAAGGAAACTAAATCCTAAGTGTCCAAGGCTGGATTTGAACCCAGGTCTTCCTCATTCCAAAATAGTACTCTTACTTAGCATGCTACCTCGTTATCCCCACCGGGGAGAAGTTGTTAGAAATGAGAGATGTGTTTGGTAGTAAATTACCCTTGCAATTATTCTTACTCACCAAGTTAGTGAAGATCCAGGATGGCCTATACCTTCCTTCATGTCACCACCCCATCCTCACCCTGTTCTACACCTACAGGCCCAAGCCTGCCATCCCACTGCCCACTTACCTCTCGAATAAGCTCCTTTCGGACCTTGGTCTCATTGTACAAGTGAGGAAGTGTGTTGTCCAGAAAGTCTCGAATGAGGGAGGGCTTGTTGTGAGCAGCAGAATTGAATAAGGCCAGAGCCACTCGTCGGACATTTAAATCTGAGTCCTGAAGAGTTTTTAAGAAATCTCCTGGGGGGGCGGCAGCATGAAGGGAGGGTTAGAAGAGGAAAAAGCAAACAAAACAAAGAGGTGGGTGAAGAGTACAGCCATGAAATGATCTAGATTTTAAATTTAAAAAAAAAAAGAGAAAACCAAGTTCTACAACCATATCTTAATTATCTGGGTAATGTAAGCCCAAGTATTTCATAACCTTGCTAATAAGAGCTGTAGTTCTTGGATTATGCATCTGGTAAAGTCGAGAATCATTTCTTAAGCCCCTACTGTGTGCCAAGTGCTGAGGATACAAGAAGCGCCAGAGAACAGCCCCTGCCATCAAGGAGCTCAGAATCTAAGGGGATTGAGCCAAGTGGAATGAGATGACATTTAAGATAAATGAGATAAATATGAAGTCCTATGCTTCAGGTTCAAAATAATCAATTTTGCAATCAAAGGGTGGACATAGGCAGCAGTTTGTCTGGAAAAGAACTGGGGGGTTGAGCAGACCACAAGCTCATCAGAAGTCAACCAAGAGATCCAGTATGGAAAGGATCAAATGAGATAATAAACGAAACTCTTTGAAAAATGGCAAACCTTCTATAAATAGATTTCAAAGATGAAGAGAGAGTAGTCAATGTAGTCAATAGAAAGCTAGCCTCAAAGTCAGAAAGACCTGAGTTCAAGTCCCACCTCTGGCACATGTAGGCTGTGTTGACCCTATTATTGTTCAGTCATTTTCAATTGCATCTGACTCTTTATAACCCCATTAGGTGTTTTCTTGGCAGAAATACTGGAGTAGTTTGCCATTTCTTTCTCCAACTCTTACAGATGAAGAACTGAAGCAAACAGAAGTAAGTGACTTGCCCAGGGTCACATAGCTAGTAAGTGTCTGAGGCCAGATCTGAACACAGGGAGACCACTGTGTCACCTACCTACATGATCCTATGTGGTCCTACCCTGGGCTTAACCTCTTAGTGCTCTGGGAAAATTTCCAAGACTGAAGGTAACAGAGAAGGTGCAAATGATAGAGGGAGTTTCCTCACATAGCAGTTCCACATCCAAGAAAAAAAGTTCTTGGTACCATCAATAGTTTCAACATCAGCAACTGAAGAGACTTTATTAGTGGTGATGATATTAAAGAGGCATGAGCCTCTGCTTTGCCACTATACCCTAAGGATCATGGGATCTTTCCATTTGATTGGCAGCTGAAATCTTCCAGTGGTGTGGCCCCCCTACCCCAAGCAAGTCTTTTCCATTTGCATCCCCAGAACTTAGTTCATTGTTTTACACAGAATAAGTGCTTAAAGGTAGCTGGGTAGCTCAGTAGATAAAGTGCTGGGTCTGGAATCAGGAAGACCTGAGTTCACATCTAGCCTCAGATACTTATTAGTTGTATGATCCTGGGCAAATATATCTGCATTAACCTACTAGAGAAGAAACTGGCAAGACACTAGATTCTTTGCTAAGAAAACCCTATAGACAGTATTGTCATGCTATGGTCCATGGGATCATGAAGAGTCAGACCCAACTAAACAACAAGTAATTGATAAATATTCCATCCATCCATCTATTCATCCATCCATCTATCCATCCATACATCTTTCCATCCATACATCCATCCTTCCATCCATCGATCCATCCATTCATCCATCCATCCTTCCATTCATCCATCCATCCTTCCATCCATCCATCCATCCATCCATCCATCCATACATACATACATACATACATACATCCTTCCATCCATCCATCCATCCATTCATTCATCCATCCATCCTTCCATCCATCCATCTATCCATCTATCCATCCATCTTTCCATCCATACATACATCCTTCCATCCATACATCCATCCTTCCATCCATCGATCCATCCATTCATCCATCCATCCTTCCATTCATCCATCCATCCATACATCCATCCATCCATACATCCATCCATCTATCCATCCATACATCCATACATACATCCTTCCATCCATCCATCCATCCATTCATCCATCCATCCTTCCATCCATCCATCTACCCATCTATCCATCCTTCCATCCTTCCATCCTTCCATTCATCCATATACCACTGAAATCACAGTCTTTATCGAGTCCTTACCTCTTAAAGATGAAGAGAAGAAATAAAGCATTGTGTCTTCAGGGAAATGCACACACAATTACACATACACACTCACAGAAATGCATACACCTGCTCACATATACTTTGACATACACTAACATTCTTCCCACCCTATCGTTCTCTCTACCTGGTCAATAGCCCAGGGATGGAGAGTTAGTATGTGTGTGTGTGTGTGTATGAAGGTTCAAACCACCCTCATTCATCTTTGTACTTGTATATCTATATAGCACCCTTCCTTTCCACAAGGCTTTCAGTCATTTGATCCTTTCAACATCTTCTGTAAGGATAATAGGGCAGGGATTAGTATACCCATTTTACAGATTAATCTAATTCAATATGAACCTATATTTATTAAGTACCTACTATGTGCTAAACCATCAAGGTTATAATAATAAAATTAAAAACAGGAACTGCCCTCAAGTAGCTTACATTTTACTACATTTAAACAGATGAGAACCGACCTAATAATTGAGGAAGGCGCAAACACTAAGATGCTCCCCCAACCTCTACAAGGAAAGTGATGTCAACACTTCATTCCTCAGTCTCCCTCTATCTTTGTGAGAGCAGCTTTGGGCTTTCCCCCTTCTGTTTTCAGTGATAAAAACCTTGCTAGGTGACCAAGAAACCAGAGCTCCAGACTCACCGATGCAGTCCTTCAGGAGGATGTCAACGGGCTGGGGCTGGTCTGAGATGGTGAATTTAATGGCGGTAACGACAGTGCTCCGGGCATGTGGTGAACCTGGCAGAGACCCAGAAGAAAGTGTGAGCCATTGGGAATAGTAGACAATTTGAGATGATGGTCATGGCATTGTAGATGGAGGATGGACCCTCTGGGGCTCTCTGAGTCCTTCCCCTATGCCTCCATTCTTCCTCCCCACCCTGCATCTCCCCCCCATTTCTGCAGAAAAGGTGATGTCAACACTTCACTCAGAAACCTATCCTAGGATGGTGCCCCTTCAGGTTTGGAACCTTTATTATTGCTAGAGCAGCCCTAGCCTCTGCCCTCTTCTGTTCTTTTTTTTTTTTTAAACACTTACCTTCTGTCTTAAAATCAGTATTGTGTATTAGTTCCAATGAGGGTTAAGTGACTTATCCAGGGTCACAAAGGAAGCATCTGAGGCCAAATTTGACCTCAGGACCCCCATCTCTGGGACTGATTCTCAAACCACTGAGCCACCTAACTGCTCCCCAATTTTGTTCTTGATGAGGGAGAAGTATGGGGGGGAAAACCTACTTACTACTGCTCTCAATTATCCATCTTGATGAATGGGAACATGAGGAATAATTCACAACAATATACATTCCAACTCACTTCTCTTTAGGCATTTGCCATGAAATATGCTTTCTTTACTATGATTATTTTTGCAGTATACTTTGAGATAAAGAGCATTCTGGCTGTAAATCCAGCAAACCTCAAGACTCAAGCATAAGTCACTCAACTTTCCTAAGCCTCAGTTACCTGGTTGGAGAAAGAGAGCAATAAGGCATAAACAAAAGGGGCTGGCCTAAGAGTTAGAGAACTCTTGTTCAAGTCCCGCCATATTGTTTGTGTGACCCTGGGCAAATCATGGTTTCCCAGAGCTCCAGATAACTCTCCTAGACTGTTAGTTTTAGAATGATGGCTAGTCTGTTTCAGCCACAGTGGAGGGATTTGCAACTCAAGGGGGTTCCCTCTATTCATGAAGAAATCATAGGTCTAGGCTCAAAGAATAATATTTGAGGGGTCAATAATAATTATATTGTCTATTTCACTGAATTACTAAGAGAAAGGGATTTGGCAATCTCAGAGTTCTAAAGAAATAATATTATTATTAATAACAAAAACACTAATAATAATTAAAACTTATATGATGCTTTGAAGTTTACAAAAAGTTTTGCAAAATTATCTTGTTTAGCAAAAACATTATTATTCATGAATAGGCTGAGACAACATAATAAAAATGACAATTTGACCTAAATTGATTTACTTATTCAATGCCACAACAATCAAACTGCTAAAAAATTATTTCAGTTAGAAAAAATAATAACAAAATTATCTCATTTGGTTTTCAACAACCCCCTTGGGAAGTAGATGATATTGGAATTCCATTTTCCAGTGGAGTAAACTGAAAGAAATGGGAGGGGGGGAGAATATTGTCAAAATGAGTCTGAATTCTATAGGCAACCCCCTCTAAAGTGGGCAGTGATCTCTTTACCAAGGTGGAGGGCTATGGGTATGGAATACTGCATATGCTGTCAAGGCCAGTTGGTGTGTTGTTTGATTTTGCTGAATAATTATTTTTTCCCTCTCTGCCTTTTTTTAGACTGTTCTAAGGGATGACTTACTGGGTGAACAGATGCAGAAGGGATACATAGGGAAATGAATGCCATGTAAAAAAGTCAACAACAACATATTAATACTCATAAATTTTTTCCCAAGTGGGCTGGAATGAAGCCTTTAAAATATGAGACCCCCATACCCAAGAGGGGCACCTAGGTGGCTCAGTGGATTGAAAGCCAGGCCTAGACACAGGAGGTCCTAGGTTCAAATCTGGCCTCAGACACTTCCCAGCTGGGTGACCCTGGGCCAGTCACTTACCCCCATTGCCTAGCCCTTACCACTCTTCTGCCTTGGAACCAATATACAGTATTGATTCTAAGATGGAAGGTGAGAATATATTTTTTTCCAATGAGACTCCCGTGTGGACGGAGCTTTCAGATACGAGACCCCATTGGTGGATAATTGAGAGCACACTTTTCCCTTTTCTTCTTTCTGCCTGAGAAGACCAAGGAGGCCCTTTAATGAGGAGGGAGGAAGCCATGTGGGCCCTGATCCCACTGGAGCATCCCCAGCACCTCCCGCCATCTTTACCTGCGAGGAGCTGCTTCTGCAGCTGGGGCAGCAGCTGGGAAGGGTTCACCAGGGCCAGCTTCCCCAGGCACTCGGCCACCACGTTGCGCGTGCCCTCCTCGCTGCACTCACAGTGCCTGAAGAGCAGGGCCCAGATGTCCTCCACGTAGGGCTTGAGGCCTTCCGCAGGGGCGGCCCCTATGGTCTCCTTCAGTGAGTGCAGCAGCAGGTACTGCCTCCTGGGCTGGCTCCCGATCTCCCCGAGCAAGAAGGGCAGGTACTCGGGCAGGTTCCGGGCCCCCACGCAGCCCAGGGTGTAGGAGGCCGCCGACCTCACCTCCTCACTGGGCGACGAGAAAGCTTCCAGCAGGACCGTTTTCAGCTCCCGCTGGGACCCCATCCCAGCCACCACCTGGCCCATCTCGGCCAGCGCCAGGAAGGCCAGGACCTTGACCCCCGGGCTGGAGCGGGGAGCCTGGGCGTCCCGAACGAACTGGCCCACCGTGCCTGCCGCCTCCTGGGGACAGGCCACCACCAAGGCCGCCAAGCACTTGGCCACCGAGTGGTGCGCCTGCTTGTGGAGGGGAGGGGAGTCCGGGCCCGCCTTGTAGATGGGGCCCGTCAGCTGCTGTTTCAGTTCTCCGTAGGACAGGCCTGGGGCCCGCGTCCCCATCAGGGCCTGGAAGAAGCCTGTGATGGCCGTCAGCGCCCCGGTCTGCAACAGAGGTGAGTAAACCAGCTGCAGGACTTCAGCGAGGACGGGGCTGCTGGCCTTGGCCAGGGAGGAGGGGTGCGCCTGGGCCAGGGTGGTCAGGAAGCCCACAGCGACCTGGGCCACGTGCATGTCATTCTCCCCAATGAGGGGCGGAATCTCAGCCAGCACCGTGTCGATACTGGCGGGCTGGAGGGCTGTGCGGTAATTCCGGGCTAGGACATCGAGTGCTGCCAGGGTGGCCAGCTTCAGGGCCCGCTGATTCTTCCGGAGGAAGGAGGCCAAGATGGGCAAAGCGTCAATGATGATGGGCTGCAGGTCAACCCGGAGCGGGGATCCTGCCACCAGAGTCAGGGTCTTGACTGTGGGCAGCCGGGTGATCTCGTTCTTTAGGCGCTCCAGGAAAATGATGAGGGTGGGCTTCAGCTCAGCCCCCAGCCAGTCTCTCAGGTGCGCCAAGATGTGGCCCATGCAGGCGATGGCTCGTTCCTTCACCTCCTGGTCCAGGTCGGCTGCCTTCAGTCTTGTGAGGGTGGCAGCGAATATCTCCCCAACGTAGGGTTGGGGGTCCAAGGTCAAGGGGCGGTCTAGGGGCCGCAGGACCTTCACCAACTGCTGGGTCACCAGCAAGGCCTCCGAGGTGATCTTATAGAAGGGGTCAGATACACAGGCCACCACCGGGGGCAGCAGGACTGGCAGGTGGGCATGGAAGGCTTCAGGAGGGTGGGTGCACAAGAGGACATTCAGGAAAGCCAAAGTATCAATCCGCATGTTAGAAGAGCTGGCCCTGTCTGTCAGGGAGAAGATAATGCCTACAGCCAAAGAGTATGATGGGAGAAAAAGGGGTTAAAAGAAAATGGACACAATATTATCAGGAGAACCAGATTCTTTAGCCCCTCCATGCCTCAACCACCCAGCACCATCTTTAAGATATCTGGGGAGTACTGCTAGGTCTGTAACCCAAAGAGATAAAAAAATTGGGAAAGGATCTGTTTGTACAAAACTATTTATAGCTACTTCTTTTGAGGTGGCACAAACTTGGAAACTAAAGGGATGAACTTCATTTGGGGAATGGCTGAACAAATTGTGGTGTATGATGGTGATGGAAAACTATTGTGACTGTAAGGAAAAATGAATGGGATGATTTCAGAAAGAAATAGAAAGCCCTAGGTGAACTGATACAGAGTGAAGTAAACAGAACCAGGAGAGCATTATACAAAGTAACTGCAATACTGTGGAATGATCAAATGTGATAGATTTTGCTACTAACAGCAATATAATGATCCAGGACAATTCTGAGGGACTTATGAAAAAGAATGCTATTCACCTCCAGAGAAAGAATTGTTGGAGTCAGAATGCCGATGAAAGCAAATGGTTTTTCACTTGTTTATTTGGATATATATTTTGGTGTTTTGGTTTTATAAGATTATTCTCTTACAAAAAATGAACAATATGGAAATATGTTTTGTGTGATAATACATTTATAACCCAGAAAAAAATAAAGTGCTACATTTTTTAAAAGTGTGTATATATGTGTGTGTGTGTGTGTGTGTGTGTGTGTGTGTGTGTGTGTGTGTATAACTCGGGAGTTCATCTATGCAAATGGCTTGTTTACCTAGAAATGGTGGATACTTTGAAGCATATTTCAACAATGGGGGTAAAACACCCAAAGCCATCCATACTCTCAACCAAGCCCCTTTGTGATTCACAGTTAGGAACCTGGGTAAGAATTTGGTTTCATAATATGATGGGTTTAGAGTTAGAATGGACCTTATAGACAACCTAATTTTATCAATGAGGAAACTGAGTCTGGAACAGGTTAGTGACTAAATCTGAACTCAGTTCTTCTATACTCCAAATATAGCACTGTAGTATTAATGAGGTTCCCAAAATAGTCATGAGACAAAAAGTGTAGTGAAGACACCTTCCTTTTTCTCCTGATGTTTCTGACTAATGGAGAAACTAAGGTCCATAAGGGCAGGGATTTGCATTTATTCCTATGTATTTCCCAAGGCCCCTAGTACAAGGCTTTGCTCATGGGAAGCCCAACGAACAATAAGCTGCCTGTGCAAAAGAAAGAAAACTAGGCCAGGCAATTAAATTTTTTCTTTTACCTACCTTTGGCTATATCCCATAAATTTTGATATTTTGTCTCCTCACTGTCATTCTCTTCAATGAAATCAGTGATTGTTTCTGACTTGTTCTTTGTATGTTTTAATTAAATTAATTAATCAAATTTCTTACTTCTCAGTAAAAGCTCTGGCATACAGTGACAAGGGGGCACAGAAACTAGATTGGCTAGTGGAGACCACTGAATGGACCCTTCCTGACCAGGTCATCCCTCTCCTCTCCAAGAGGCAAACCCAGAATGAAAGTGAAGCCTGGAAAACAGCCCAAGGACACAAAGCACCCTCTGCTGTTCCAAGGATGCCCAGGTTGCTGTTATTTCACTATTTCCTTAGTAAATGGGTGAGTAAGGGGTTATGGGAGGGAATAGGGAGCTGAATGAGGTTAGGGAGAGGCAACTCCTTATGGGGTAAAGGACCAAGGGCTCCAGTATGATTATAGCTTCCCTCAGCCCAAATAGAAAGAGGATGAAGATCTAGACAATGAATAGGACTATCAAGGCAAAACATGGTGGTAGGAGGCAGGGGTGCCATTCCATGGCAAGTCAATGTGGTTAAAGTGATCAATGGATCACAGATTTAGAGCTGGGAGGGTCTCAGAAATTATCTAGTTCAAGAGTCTGCAAATGACACTCCATGGGCCAAATCCTGACCACCATCTAATTTTACAGAGCCCCATAGGCTAAGAAGGCTGTGGGCTAGATTTAGCCTTTGGGCTGAGGTTTGCTTACCTTTGTTCTCATTTTACAGATGAGAAAACTGAGGCCCAGAGGGGTTCTGTGATCTGGCCAAGATCACAGAGGTGGGATTTGAATCTGACTTAAAATCCTGTGCTTTTTCCAAAGCAGCACTCTGAGAGAAGTAATTGTGGCCAGGACTGATGTCAGGGGAGGTTGATCTGGGTCTGACTTTAAGAGAGGTTCTCCCAACTCCCCACAAAGATGATGCCCCCATCCCGCAACTCTGTCCACCCTCCACCCCCACCCCAGGTTACCTGGAACCAAGGCAGGAATATGCTCAGCCAGGCTCCCAGGTAAGACTCCAGCTAGTTCTGTGAGGACGCTGAAGCAACCCTGGCGAGACTTGACACTCCGATCCTTGAGCTGTCTCTGAAGAGCCTTGACAATATGGGGCACCTGCAGAGCATCTGAGGTGCTCAGTGACAGAGAATGAGGGCTTTTACTCCTTCCCTCATCCCAAGCACAGGGACCCTCCCATGAAGCTTTGGGGTGGGCTGCGGGACCACTTGCCCTCCTCTGGCTTCTCATCTGTTTCCATTGGCCTTTTAAGCTCACGAAGAGTCTCTTGGTTTGGAGTTGGCTGGCTTTGGGGCAGACCTGGTCCTTTTATCCCAGTAACCCCAGGATGATTGACCTAGAGCTACAAAGGGGAGCTCAATGACCTTCAAATCCAATTTCCTCATTTCACAGATGGGGAAACTAAGACACAGAAAAGAAATTATTTGTCTAGCATCACATGGAGCAGATTTGAAACCAGTTCTTCTGAAGATCAAACCCAGTTTTCTTTCTATTCTACTCTCAGTGAAAAGATTTCATCCTGCCAAGGAAGAATGAAGAAGGTTCAAATGACACCATTTCTACTCATTTGTGGCCTCCAGGGCCATAAGGCATCTGGGCACTAAGAATTCTTAGATTTGAACGATGATTTTAAATTAAATTTAGTGATTAATAATTAAGTATTGATTTAATTAACATTAAATCAAAGATTTCTGAATTGAGGGAAGAAGGCCCCACTCTACAAAGGGTGGGATAAGGTTATAGACCATCCAAGGAGGTCATGTTTCATAGAGTTACATGGAAGGGATTTTGGAGACCTTCTAGTCCTGCATTGGTGAAGACATGGCATGCATGTAGAACTGGCACTTGGGTAGCTGCTCTGTTCCCCTTCTTCCCAGTGCCACCCAAAGCAGGTACTTTCTCCCTCAGCTCTCTCTCTCTGGTAATGTAGCAGGGGGTGGGTAACAGACAGCTTGAATTTGCCCTCTGGGCACTTGAACTCCTTAAAGATTTGCCAAGGCTGCTCTAGTCCAGCCTCTTCGTTTTTATTTATTTATTTTTTAAACCCTATCTTCCAGCAGAATTAATGCTAAATATCGTTCCAAGGCAGAATAGTGGTAAGGGCTGGGCAATGGAAGTTAAGTACCTTACCTAGGGCCACACAGCTAAGGAAGTGTCTGAGGTCAGATATGAACCCAGGACCTCCTATCTCCAAGGCTAGCTCTTTAACCACCAAGCAGCCCCTTATCCCACATATTTTAAAGAAGGATTCTGAGTCTGAGAGAGGAAATAGCCCAAGCTGACAAAGTTAGGGGCAGAAGCAGGATCTGAATGCTCATTTTCTGACTCCAAAGCCAATATTCTTGCCAGGAGACTCCAAAAGAACAGGGATCAGCCACTAGGGAAGCTGCTTGGTAGAATTTCCCAAGATATCTCCATGTTATTGTGGAGGGCTGGTGGGGTGAAGAAGAGGGAAAAGGAAGACCCTCATGAGCCTAAAGGACAATGGAGAAAGATGAGTAGCTGGAGATTGCAACAACTGGGACTGTAACAATCCCTCCATTTCCCCACCTCCCTCTCCCAGATTGCTGGACCACTCAGAGCCTACAGTCCCTCCGCCATATATCCTCCATCCTGGATCCCTGCTGTACCCAGTCTCTGGCCTCTGACTCCTTACCTGGTTCTGCAACATGGTGAGAGGAATGTTCTCCTCGTTGCCCACCTCAGAGCTATGGAGCCAGCTTTGCCCAGGATGCGTCTGTCTCAGCAGTGAGATGTAGGCCCCAAAGATGTCGGCCTTGACGTTCTCCTCCCGTTCCTTGAACCTGCTGATCAGGACTGGAGAAAGGACCTGGTAGAAGTCCTGCAGCAAGTCATGCCTGGTGCTAATGATGGCGGCCACACACTTGGCCGCAGCTCTTCGGACTTTCCAACTCATGTCGTCATCGTCGCTGTACTCATCATCGCTTTCTGGGGATGGCAATCCAATGAGTTTTCATGGTGCTAACTCCATGTGTCAGACTGGGAAACCCATTTACTATTATTGGTAATATCATCTATTATTATTACCCATCTATTACTGTTATTAATATATTTTACAGTAATAATGATGGCATGAAACAGTGATTAATGATATTATTAATGATTGATTCTTTGTAGATATTTATAACTCCTGTGATAGAGCCTCACAACAACCACATAGTCTAGTGGGAAAAGTACTGGCTTCCAAGTCCTGCCTTAGTCATTTACTACCTATATATGTATGACTTTGGGTAAATTGCTTAACCTCCCTGGGTCTCAGGTTCTTGAGCTGCTAGATGGCTTCTGAGATACTTTCTATGCCTAAATTTATGAATTTATGAAAGTAAGTCTATTATTGTTCCCATTTTACAGATGAGGAAACCAAGGCTCAGAGAGGTTAGCTGACTCCTCCACAGTCACAGCCAGCAGGAATCAGAGGCAAGATTTGAAGGTAAGACTTTCTTACACCACACACTCATGCCTCATCTTAATGGCCATAGCTACCTTGTTCATCTTCTTCTCCATCCTCGGTCTCCATCATCTCGTCTTCATCACTGTCGTAGTTATAATTGGGGTCATGAGTCAAGTACTTCAGGCAGAGGTTGGTCACGCTGGGAATGTAGGGTCCCATCTCCTTGGGGCACCTGAACCGGGGAAGATGACCAGTTTTGTCCTCAATGGGAGAGAGGGGCTTCAGTTACCCTCCTAGAATGAGTGGTTCCCAGAGGTCTTAGCTAGACTCACTCCCCAACCCCATCCCTTCCTTAAAAGTAGAGAAAATGGGCCCCTAAGGCATAAGCTGGAAATTTAGCTGAAGGACAAGCTCTGAACTGGCCACAGAATTTATGGAGAAGGAAAATGGGGTGAGTGGGTGGCATAAAGTAATTTGTCTGAGGTCACCCACAGAGTGAATAACAGAGATCCAGGAGTGTGGGGGTACAAAGACTTTCCCACCAGGCAGTTACAGTTTGATTTGAATCCAGGACCTGACCCTAAATCCAGGATTCTTTCCACATCATGCTTCCCTCTTCTCCCTTAGTTCCTTCCCTCTTTTTCACTGACTAGTTACTGGACCTTTGGCTTTCAAGTCAATTCAATCAAAAAACATTTATTGAGCCCCTAATGTTTAAAAGAGTTTAGAGAAGGATAAAGATGAACCCAATCCTTAAAAAGTATAACATTTCATAGAAGAGATTCAGCACACACACAAATAGGCTGGACCACTAGAATGTAAGTTCTGAGAGGCAGACATTGTTCTAATAATGCCTTTGTATGTCCAGGATCTAGCACGGTGTCTAGCCCAAAGTAGATGCCCAACAGATGCTTCTTGCTTGATCGATTATAATGGGGTCCCTTCCTTCACTGAAATTCCAAGGTTCTGTGATCTTTCATTTTTCTTTGTGGTTATTACTAATGCTATTTGGCCATTCAGTCGTGTCCAACTCTTCATGATCCCACAGACCACACTGTTCATGGGGTTTTCTTGGCAAAGAAACTGGAGTGGTTTGCCATTTCCTTCTCCAGTGGATCAAAGCAAATTGAGGTTAAGTGACTTGCCTAGAGTCACTCAGCTTAGTAAGCATCTGAGGCCAGATTTGAACTTAGTTCTTCCTAATTCTAGGTCTAGGGCTCTATCCACCGAGCCGCCTAGCTGCCTCTATTATTACTTGTAGCTAAGGCTGATGTAAATACTGCTAGGAAGGGAGAGAAGTGAGGGCTGGAAGAATGAAAATGTTTCCAGAAGGCTAGAGAAGATCAGGGAGAGAATAGCTTTGGTGTGTGTATTCAGGACCACTTTAACCTCCCCACCAGTACATGAGCCCCCACAAGATTCTCAGAGATGAACTCAAAGCAGGGCTTCAAATTAGGGATAGGCAGGAAACAGGGGAGTGCCTCTACCTCCTCACAAAGGACTCAAAGCCTTGGAAGCAGTATTCTCGGAGCTCATCATCCTCCACAGCACAGAACTTGACCACTAAAGGGACAATCCTTGGTAGGTGGGCACCTGTAGGATAGAAAGAGGAGAGGGTCTGGGTCTGAGTCCCACCCAGCAGAAGGGGCCTCCTGACTGCAAAGTGGCCCAGGACTCGGTCTCCCACCAAGCCCTGGCTGCTCCATCCCAGGGGTCCAAAGGTCCAGGACTTTGACCAGTAGGTCTAGACTCACTTCAGGGCAGCCCTTGAACCCCGAGTTCTTTTCTCTCCATCCCCAAATGACCAGCGCCTGGGCTGGGATCTTTCTTCTGCAAGATTCAATGTCTCTTATGAAATATACAAAGTGAAGGAAACAGGCCCAGGAAAGATGGATTGAGAAATCAATATATGTTCCAATGATTACAGAAATGAGAATGGAAAGAACAAAGCAATGAAACTAAATGCTAAAGAAGAGATATGAGAAGGTACCCTCTTTCTCTCCCATGATCCTTTGCACAAATGGAGGACCATGGATGAAGGATGCTATTTTTTTTGGATGTTATTTAGTTTTTTTGGAAAACTTTTTCTACTTTGTTCATATAGATGATAAGGGAAGGCTCACTGGGAAGAAGCAAGGAGTGAAATATAGTTAGAAATACAGGTGATATTAAAACAAAAATTATCAATAAAAATTACTTCCCATAAAAGATACAATGATTATGCTTTGCAGTCTTCAGGACTGAGAGCCAAGGGGCAGAAGCCAATTGACCAGACCACTGCCCCAGGGGTACAATGTCTCTCCACCTCCCTCCTGCTCCCCTCTACTAGGACCAGTTCTTCTCTGTGGGCTCAGTGGTTCACAGAGTGAAAAAGGAGAATCTCCAAGCCAAGCTAGCCACTGTTCTAGATCTCTTTTCCCATCCGTGGCACCTAGCTTATAGCCCTCTGCTCTTTTCCTTGGAGCAACAAACATGAGCTTGATCAGACTTTGGGATATAATAGAGCATAGTGTTCATTGGGTCATGAAGAGTTGGACATAAATGAATTAATAAACAACAGCCTATCCCTGGCCCTTCTTCCCATTCATCTCCCATCAGAGCCCTTCTAGGTCATTCCCAGAGGTTAGGGGAACCCAAAAGAGCTCTGAACGAAAGGCTTAGAAGTAGTTCTGGGTACAGGAAAACCTGATCCAGGGGCTCAGTGTTCACTGGAACAGCTGGACTAGACTTGTTTAGAATCCTGGGTAATTAGGAGTCCTAATAGGCCAACTGTTCCCTGCTTAAGCGACACAGTTTTTAAATGTTCTTCCTTGTATTTCCCCAGTGTTTGACAGCTTTGCTAATTATAGCAGCAGTACCAGGAAACAAATGACTATTGGCCATTATCTTAATTCCTTATTGAGACAGTTTGGGGGATTTTGTTTTTGTTTGTTTTAAATCTCAGCTGTAGACATTTTCTACAAAGTTGTATTTCTGTACAAAACAAGCTACAGTTCCCATAATGCTTGTTTGCAGAATAAATAGAGCTATTCATTAGAGGGGGTAAAAAAGATGCCACCCTCAGCTGTTTTCCCTTCCTGTCTTTATGTTCTGGGCTCGAGGAAGCCCACATTTTTCCTTGGCTTGGCTCCACTCTGCTCTATCTCCCTTTTTTTCTTTTTCTTTTTTAACCGTTACCTTCTCTCCCAGTGTCAGAACACTGACAGAAGTGTTCTGTCCTGTTCTGTTCTAGGACAGAAGGCTGGTATGGGCTAGGCAAATGGGGGTTAAGTGACTTGCCCAGGGTCACACAGCTAGGAAGAGTGTGAGGCCACATTTTTAAAAAAGCCTTTCCCTTCCATCTTATATTCAATACTGTGTATTGGCTCCAAGGCAGAAGGCTGGTAAGGGCTAGGCAATGGGGGTTAAGTGACTTGCCCAGGGTCACACAGCTAGGAAGAGTGTGAGGTCACATTTTTTAAAAAGCCTTTCCCTTCCATCATATATTCAATATTGTGTATTGGCTCCAAGGCAGAAGGCTGGTAAGGGCTAGGCAATGGGGGTTAAGTGACTTGCCCAGGGTCACACAGCTAGGAAGAGTGTGAGGCCACATTTTTTAAAAAGCCTTTCCCTTCCATTATATATTCAATATTGTGTATTGGCTCCAAGGCAGAAGGCTGGTAAGGGCTAGGCAATGGGGGTTAAGTGACTTGCCCAGGGTCACACAGCTAGGAAGAGTGTGAGGCCACATTTTTGTTTTAAACCCTTACCTTGTATCTTAGAATCAATATTGTGTATTGGCTGTAAGGGCTAGGCAATAGGGGTTAAGTGACTTACCCAGGGTCTCCCAGCTAGGAAGTATCTGGGGCCCCATTTCAAACCAGGACCTCCTATCCCTGGGTTTGGCTCTCCCCACCTTGCTGCCCCATAAGTCTACATTTGAACCCAGTTCTTTCTGACTCCAGACCTGGCACTCTATCTACTGAGGCACCTTGCTGCCCCCTGCTGTCTACCCCAGGAACTGCCCCGTTTCTGTGGGCCAGTCTGGTCCCGACTCTCCTCTGGCCATTGCATTCCCGCCCGTCCCCCTCCTTCGCCCCCAGAACGCCAGAGGCCCCATACCGACACGGTGGCCGGCCTGCCTGCCGATGCCTCCAATACACTGGATGTAGGTCCGGGTGGTGGAGACGGACGCCTCCCCCTCCAGCTCGGCCAGCAGCTGCTCCATGAGCTCCGAGAACAGGCTGGCGCTGCAGGTCAGGACCAGGTGGCTCAAGGCGACGATGGCCCGCTTGCGCACTGCCAGGCGGGGGCTGGTGAGCTGCGGGACCAGGCTGTGCAGGATGGACGCGTGGAAGGAGAACAGGGACCCGCCCAACCTGTGGCCAAGGGAGGGGGTCAGTCACTGGGCGCGGGGCTCCCATCCCCGCCCCCAATACTAGCCAGCGGGCACGGGGCCAGGGAGCGGCCCCTTTCATCCCCACCAGAGCTTGGGCACACCGGGCTGGGCGGGAGATGCTGGAATGGGCGGCGCCCTTCTCCGGCCCCTCCCCCGGCCCCGCCTCCCTTCAGGACTCTCCTTCCCACCCTCCTTACCTGCTCAGCATATCCGACAAGATGTCCAGAGCCTCCAGCTGCACAGACACATCCTCTTGCTTCCCAATGGCTCCCGTGAGCTGGGACGTGATCTTCTTACAGACATTGGCCGCCATACCAGAGCCTGGAACAAGGAGCAGAGGGACACCGGGGGCAGTGCCAACGGGGCCCGGTTTCTGGGCACTCTGAGTCCAGCGACACCCTCCGATAGGTGGACAGCCCTGGCACATAATAAACGCTTACCTGGGGGCAACTGAGAGGCTCAGTGGATAGAGTCAGGTCTAGAGACAGGGGGTCCTGGGCTCAAATCCGACCTCCCTTAGTTCCTAACTGTGTGACCCTGGGCCAGTCACTTAACCCCGATTGCCATGCTTCCATCTTGGAATTAAAACTGGTAAATGGGATGAGGATAAGCCATACTACATGGGGTTGTTTCAGAACAAAGTTAAAGATCCACAATCAATCAACAGGGGGCAGCCAGGGGTTCAGTGGATATTGAGCCAAGTCTACTGGGTTCAAATCTGGCCTCAGATACTTCATGGCTGTGGGACCCTGGCTGAGTCATTTAGCCCTAACTCATATTGATTCTAACACAGGAGGGCAGACTTTGTTGTTGTTGTTGTTCTTAAATAGTCAATAAACATCTAAGCATCTGCGCCATGCCAGGCACTGTGCTGAGCACTGGAGTCTAAAGTGACAGGACTGGTTCCTTAGCTTCGCTTATAATCTGGTTTCAGGAGGTTGTGCCAAATCAGGAGTTCCCAGAATGGGCCAAGCAAGGCCAGTATCCCTGGGAGGAGGCTTTGAAGGCAACGGCCAGTCTATTGGGTGAGCTTGTTACAACACAAACAAAGAAGGAGATTCTTACTGAGTTGAACTGAAAAGGGCACTGGATTTGAAACCTGTAGGCTTGAGTTCAAGTCCTGACACGAGCACTCATTTAAGCCCCAAGCCTCTGTTTCCTGCAAACTCCAATTCTCCTTCTACTTTGTCTCATGAGATTATAGCTGGGGGCTCAAATGAGCTCATGTATAGCTGGAGGGCAAGTGGATGGACTGCTGGGTCTGGAGTCAGGAAGATTCACTCATCTTCATGAGTTCAAATCCAGCCTCAGATATTTACTAGGTAGGAGTGTGTTTACCTGTTTCCCTCAGTTTCCTCATCCATAAAGTAAGCTGGAAAAGGAAATGGCAATCCACTCCAGTTTCTCTGCCAAGAAGACCCTAACCCCTCTTTACCTCAGTTTCCTCATCCATAAAATGAGCTGGGAAAGGAAATGGCAATCCACTCCAGTTTCTCTGCCAAGAAGACCCTAAACCCTCTTTACCTCAGTTTCCTCATCCATAAAATGAGCTGGGAAAGGAAATGGCAATCCACTCCAGTTTCTCTGCCAAGAAGACCCTAAACCCTCTTTACCTCAGTTTCCTCATTCATAAAATGAGCTGGAAAAGGAAATGGCAATCCACTCCAGTTTCTCTGCCAAGAAGACCCTAAACCCTCTTTACCTCAGTTTCCTCATCCACAAAATGAGCTGGGAAAGGAAATGGCAATCCACTCCAGTTTCTCTGCCAAGAAGACCCTAACCCCTCTTTACCTCAGTTTCCTCATCCATAAAATGAGCTGGGAAAGGAAATGGCAATCCACTCCAGTTTCTCTGCCAAGAAGACCCTAACCCCTCTTTACCTCAGTTTCCTCATCCATAAAATGAGCTGGAAAAGGAAATGGCAATCCACTCCAGTTTCTCTGCCAAGAAGACCCTAAACCCTCTTTACCTCAGTTTCCTCATCCATAAAGTAAGCTGGAAAAGGAAATGGCAATCCACTCCAGTTTCTCTGCCAAGAAGACCCTAAACCCTCTTTACCTCAGTTTCCTCATCCATAAAATGAGCTGGAAAAGGAAATGGCAATCCACTCCAGTTTCTCTGCCAAGAAGACCCTAAACCCTCTTTACCTCAGTTTCCTCATCCATAAAATGAGCTGGAAAAGGAAATGGCAATCCACTCCAGTTTCTCTGCCAAGAAGACCCTAAACCCTCTTTACCTCAGTTTCCTCATCCATAAAGTAAGCTGGAAAAGGAAATGGCAATCCACTCCAGTTTCTCTGCCAAGAAGACCCTAAACCCTCTTTACCTCAGTTTCCTCATCCATAAAGTAAGCTGGAAAAGGAAATGGCAATCCACTCCAGTTTCTCTGCCAAGAAGACCCTAAACCCTCTTTACCTCAGTTTCCTCATCCATAAAATGAGCTGGGAAAGGAAATGGCAATCCACTCCAGTTTCTCTGCCAAGAAGACCCTAAACCCTCTTTACCTCAGTTTCCTCATCCATAAAATGAGCTGGGAAAGGAAATGGCAATCCACTCCAGTTTCTCTGCCAAGAAGACCCTAAACCCTCTTTACCTCAGTTTCCTCATCCATAAAATGAGCTGGAAAAGGAAATGGCAATCCACTCCAGTTTCTCTGCCAAGAAGACCCTAAACCCTCTTTACCTCAGTTTCCTCATCCATAAAGTAAGCTGGAAAAGGAAATGGCAATCCACTCCAGTTTCTCTGCCAAGAAGACCCTAAACCCTCTTTACCTCAGTTTCCTCATCCATAAAATGAGCTGGAAAAGGAAATGGCAATCCACTCCAGTTTCTCTGCCAAGAAGACCCTAAACCCTCTTTACCTCAGTTTCCTCATCCATAAAGTAAGCTGGAAAAGGAAATGGCAATCCACTCCAGTTTCTCTGCCAAGAAGACCCTAAACCCTCTTTACCTCAGTTTCCTCATCCATAAAATGAGCTGGGAAAGGAAATGGCAATCCACTCCAGTTTCTCTGCCAAGAAAACCCTAAACCCTCTTTACCTCAGTTTCCTCATCCATAAAATGAGCTGGGAAAGGAAATGGCAATCCACTCCAGTTTCTCTGCCAAGAAAACCCCAATTGGAGTCATGAAGAACCCCAAAGAACTGTCCCTTTGACTGTTATTGTTCCTAGCAAGAGGCATGGAGCAAGAAGGAATGGGGTTTAACCTCCTCAAAGAATTCTCCTCCCAGTTGCAGATGTTATATTCTGATCAAGAGGAGGCACACCCAACCGACTGGGCTGGTTTGGTTGTGGTGCTTTATCTGAAGACAGAGGAATGGAGACAGCATGGTGTACTGGACAGAGCAATGGATTTGGAGCCAGGGAGACATGGGTTCAAATACTGCTTCAGACTCACTAGCTAGTGACCTGGCCGGCCAAGACTCTCTGCTGCTCCCTGCCTCAGTTTCCCAGTCTGTAAAATGAGGGTGGATGGATTCTCAGATTTCTTCCAGTTCTAAATCGAGGATCCTAGGAGTACAGAACCCATTTGGCAATGGAGGGTAACTTGTGCTCCCCCAGGAATCCTAGGACTCTCTCCAGAGGGGCAGGGGGTTAATAAGTACCTGTGGATACAGGGGGGAGTTCAGAGATGACTGTTTTCAGGCCCATGCCCGAAATATCCCGGAGCTGCTCCTTGTCAGATAGCATGTTGGTGCAGAGGGTGTCCACGATGGTTTCCACCTGGTACTCCTTCACTTTGCCCACCAGAGGGCCCAAGCTACCAAGAGAAGAGAAAGAGTCCTAGATCTGAAATGACAAGCTCACCTTCAAATGGCCCCTCCCTGTTGACTGAAGGGAAGAATTAGCCCTAGGGAGGTGAACTCTGGTGAAATTTCCAGATCTCGGGGAAATAATGGAGGTCTTTCTATGCGTGGCCATGGTGTAAGAATATCGAGATCATAGATTTAAGCTATAAAGTGCCATCTAATCCACCTTTCTCCTTAAAAAAGAAAAAAACAAAAACCCCTCACCTTCCATCTTGGAATCAATACTGTGTATTGGTTCCAAGGCAGAAGAGTGGTAAGGACTAGGCAATGGGGGTCAAGTGACTTGCCCAGGGTCACACAGCTGGGAAGTGTCTGAGGTCACATTTGAACACAGGACCTCCTATCTCTAGGTTTGGCTCTCAGTCCACTGAGGTATGTAGCTATACCCCCAACCCTCTTATTTTATAAATAAGGAAACTAAGGCTCAGGGAGATGGTAAGTTGTCCAAGATAACAGATAGTCAGCATTGGAGGTAGGATCTGAACCAAACTTCTGTGACTCTTGAACATTCCAGTGAGAGCTTAAATGGAAAAAGCATGGAATGGGATCCCTGAGTAGGTCAGTACTGGGACTCCACTGTCTACTCTCCCCTACCATATTCATTTTACTTCCATTTTTATTCTCCATCTTGTCTCTCTTCCATTCTTACTCTTTCATTCCTTTTCATTCCTTTCTCTTTCAGTTCAGGTCAATCTGTATTTATTGTTTAATCATTAAGTCACTTTTTATAGCATTTAGATGCTATAAAAATGGAGATTGAAAGAAATGCAAGTTATTAGAAGGATGGAAATGAAAAAAAAAGAGACCTCAGAAGTTGATATACAAATACCGGGAGAATGGGCTTACAGCAAAGCTTATAGAGTTCTTAACACAAAAATGTGCATTTTATCTCAGAGTGGGATGAGGTCCATGATTAGAATCTGGTATTGGGAAGGCGTATCTTAGTCCAAAAGGGACAGATTGGAACAAAAATTTGGTGCCGTATTTATTATCTGTGCTATCAGCCAAAATCGAAGACCGTCCCTCCACTGGAGGAGTTCACACTACAATGGGAGAACCAACCCACAGAGGTTTCAGATGCAAGTCAGATAGAAAGATCTCATGGTCCTTAGGCGAGGACAGATGCAAAATGGATGGTGCATTTGGATTAGTTTACTTTCCATGTCAAGAAAACAGAAACCTACATAGAGATCTAACTCCTCGAGGGAGAAGAAACACGATGGAGGGCATCTTGGTGAGGATCCATAAAGGGAAAAACAGAAATAACATTTTATTCTTTTTATTAGTGACTAAGTTTATTGTAAGCTTATTAGCGACTGACAGGAAGGGCTGACATGATGAATAGAGAGGAGTAAGGAAGTCAGGAAGACCTGAGTTCAAATCCCGACTGAGAGGTTTCTGTGAAGGTAGGCAAGACAGCTAACCTCTTGGTGTTTCAGTCGCCATTTTGGACTCCAAGTTGCTGGGCTGGTGCTAATACATAATTCACAGTGGAGATAATAGAGAGAGTGTCTTCTCCTGGGGAATTCCCTACATCAATGAAATCACAGGCTCCGTAAAAACAATAGCTCCTAATGAATGCAGGTCAGATGGAAAAAATGAATGAGTGCCAAAGTATGTTACCAAATTGGCAGGGAGACACGATGCCCATTGATGGGTGACTTCACCTCTTTGGATACGTGCTAGAGTACTCTTTCTGCTTCAAGCAGAGCAGCTAATGTAAGATTGATTTGGGTGACCTGGATGAAGATAAACGATGACAAATATACCTTCAAAGTGTTATTTAAAAAGAAAACACACGGAGCTCAAAGATTTTCATGGCAGCATTATCTGTAGTCACAACAAAATGAATACAACTGAGATGTCCAACAGATGGTAAATAGACTGCAGTGCATTATTACTGCAATGGAACATGAAAACCCATTTAAGGCCAATGGGTCTGAGGAATAAAAAGAAATCTGGAGAGATTTCAGGGAAATAATGAAAAGCTAGAGACAAAGAAGTAGGGCAGAGCACATGTGAATAACTGTCCCCATGGGAATCCCAAAGGGAAGACAACTAAAGGAGCAAAGAATCCTGACAAAGGCTTTGAGGGAAGGTCAGAAGAGCACCAATGAAGGCATAAAGCATCCTCAAAGTTGTTCCATCTTCCAGGCTTTACTGGGAATCTTCATTCATTTATTCTCCTTCACAGGATCAGCTATTAGAGCTCAAAGGGCTCTTAGAGGTCCATGAGACCAACCTCTCTCATTTTTCAGATGAGGAAACTGAGGCCCTAGTCAAGGTAAATGACTTGCCCAGTGTCAGATAGTAGCTGAGACAGGATTTTAACCCCCAAAGCCAGCTCTCTCACCACCTGTACACTGTACACTGGGGGCTAGATTTGGAGTTTAAAGGACCTGAGTTGAATCTTAGCTTTAATCGTGTGACCCTAGGGAAGTCACTTCAGCTCCTCAGGACTGTTTCCTCATCTCTTTTATGTAGGAATTGGTCCAGATCAACAATGTCAAATGAACAGTATGGCCAGAACCAGACTAAAAAGCAACTGAGAGATATTTAACAAAATAAATAAAAATACAACAGAAAAAAGTAAATAAAAGTAAAAATAATAAAAGTAAATAATGTTAGTATGTTGTTATTCTAACTCAACAGGAGGCCCATAGGGATCCTTACATACGATTTAGGCATCCCCAGTTCTGTTTAAGTTTGATACCACTGGTCTAGATGATTTTGAACTTCCCTTCAAACTCGTAATCTATAATCCCAGAATCTTAAAGAATTAACTAATTTTCCTAGGTTCAAATCTGGCCTCAGCTACTTCCTATCTGTGTGACCCTGGGCAAGTCACTTAACCCCCATTGCCTAGCCCTTACCACTCTTCTTCCTTGGAGCCAATACACAGTATTGACTCTAAGATGGAAGGTAAGGGTTAAAAAAAAAAAGAATTAACTAACTTTTGATAGTTTGCCATAGTATTATGGAAAAGATGGAGAAACAACCCAAGGGAACAGACAGCTGCTGGATTCAGAAAAAGCAGGCCTAAGAAATGATGATTAATGAATGGTTCATCATGGATTTGGACAGAGGTCTCTGACCAAGTGGCCCAGGGCTCTGTCCCTGGCCCTGTTCTGTTCCAATATATTTATTTATGACTTGAATGATGGCGTACTTATGAACCCTGCTGCTACCAAAGTTATGTGGGAGAGTAAAAATACTGAATGTCAGAACAGGATCCAAAAAACCAGGTCAACAGTCTAGAATCAGCGTTCGTAACCTTTCTGTTGACCTGGACTTCTTTGGCAGTCTGGGGAAGCTTAGGGACTCCTTGGGCAAATATTTCTAAATGCATAAAATAAAACATACAAGACTACAAAAGAAACCAGTTATGCCAAAATACAGTTATCATGGAGGAATTCCATGTGAACTGGAATGACCTCCAGGAAGGGATGCAAAGTGAAAGAAGCAGAACCAGAAGAACATTATGCAGAGATGGATACATTGTAGCACAATCGAATGTAACTGACTTTACTACTAGCAGCAATCCAAAGACCCAGGACAATTCGGAAGGACTTATGAAAAAGACACTATCCACATCCAGAGAAAGAACTGTGGGAGCAGAAACACAGAAGAAAAACAATTGTTTGATCACATGGGTTGATGGGGATATGATTGGGGATGTAGACTCTTAAGCTATCACTCTGGTGCAAACAATAATATGGAAATAGGTTTTGATCAAGGACACATGTAAAATCCAGTGGAATTGTGCTTCAGCTATGGGAAGGGGTAGGGGTAGAGAAGGGAAAGAATATGATTCTTGTAACCAAGGAAAAATGTTCTAAATTGACTAATTAAATAAAATTTTAAAATATATATAGTTATTAACCTTTTTAAAAAAGCAACTTCTTGAACCCTAGGTTAAGCACTCTTAGTTTAGAATGAAGTATTAAATCTAATATGATTATATTTGGGGACAGTTAAGTGGATTAGTAGGTAGAGAACCAGGCCTAGAGACAGGACCTCAGACATTTCCTATTAGCGTTACCCTGGACAAGTCACTTAACCTCCCTTGCCTAGCCCTTACCTCTTTTCTGCCTTGAAACTTATGCTTAGTATTGATTCTAAGACAAAAGATAAGGTTTTTTTTTTTAAGATTCTATTTGCTTCTAATACATTTTAAGCCCTAAATTGGAGTTCAAAAAATTCAACATCACAATTACAGGATGAGAGGAGATGAGACTAGATAGTTGTTTTGGGAAGAAGTAGGAGTTTTAAATGGATTCATTGGGAGTTGGGACAAGTCAGTGGTCTGACAGACTGATTTTGTTGGGGTTAAAAATAGGGTGACAGTCTTATTGTCCTGGGCCCTGGTAAGATCTCATCTGAGTATGGTGTTGACTTCTGGGTGAGACATGTTAGGAAAATGTTGACAAGCTGAAGAGTGTCAACGATCAAGGACTAACCTTCTCCCCCAATCCTGCCCACAGAGACTCTCCTTCCATTCCACACTGAATCTCTAATCCCACTAACCAGCTGGTTAAGTTTATGCCATCAGAGAATGTCCACAGTTCAACATAAACCCATTTCTGTATCCCTGGACAAACCATTCAGAGCCCAGTCTTAGTGGAATCAGGGGAAGAAGGAGGGAACAGAAAGACCCAAAGTATCACTGAAAGAGATGAAGGTTGGAAAGTGGGTCTTATTTCTTGTATGATGATACTGAGCTTTGCTTGGTAGGTTATTCCTGGTTGGGAATCCAGCTCCTTTGCTCCCTGAAATATTGTATTCCATGCCCTTCGCTGTTTTAATGTATCGATTAAAGAAATGCTAATCAAAATAATTCTGAGTTATCATTTTGTACCTATTAGATTGGCCAAAATGCCAAAAGGAAAAATGACAATTGTTGGAGGGGACGTGGTAAAATGGGGAAATTAATACCTATTGGTGGAACTGTGAACTGATTCGACTATTTTGGAGAATGATTTGGACCTCTACCGAAAAGGGCTCTAAAACTGTGTATAGCTTTTGGCCCAGCAATATCACTATTAGATTTATTTCCTAAGATGGTCAGAGAAAAAGAAAAAGAACCCTATGTTCTAAATATTTATAGCAGCTCTCTTTGTGGTGGCAAAGAACTGGAAATTGTAAGGATGCCCTGCAATTGGGGAATGGCTGAACAAGCTGTGGCATATGATTGTGATAGAATACTCTGCACCATAAGAATTGATAAACAAGTTAATTTTGGAAAACCATGGGAAGACTGACATGAAATTATGAAGAGGGAAACAAGCAGAACCAAGAGAACATCATCTACAGCAATAGAGATATTGTTTGAAGAATGACTTTTGTATATCCACCTCCAGAGAAAGAACTGATAAATAGAAATGAGACATGGTTTTATATATCCATATATCCTTTTGCCCACTTCTCTAATAAGGGAAAGGGAAAGAGAGAGAGAATTAAAAGGATATTTTAACATAAATAAGAATCAAAAAGTTAATTAATTAAAAAAGATAAACTGACCAAACTTGGTCATGGGGAAAAAGTTGGCATTATTAAATGGAGAACCTATAAATGAATCTCCAATGAAGCCAAATGGCTAGGCTAGAAAGGGGGAAATTGTCTTGGTTCAGTATCTTTCAAGTATGGAGAAGGAAATACACCAAAGGTGTCAAATCCAAGATCCTTCAAAGGAGATTAAAATGCAATTGAGAAATGCTTAACAAAATAAATAAAAACACAATACGACAAAGATAACGTTATTTTATGGGTTTCTAAGTCAATATGTGGCCCACAAAGATCCATTGCTATTTGAGTTTGCCATCACTACTGTACATCATTCTCAGGATCCTGGCCCACTTTAACTTTGTTTGGGGTCCTCTGCTCCAGCCCTGGACCATCCAAGCCTTACTTTCCAAACAGGTCAGGACAGGATTCAAGGTACCATTTCCCCCAAGGTATCTGATATTGGTAAAATATTGAAGAATTGGCCATTCTAACATCCCGACTTCCCCATCTTCTGAAAGTCACACTTCAATCTCAGCTATTCCAATCTGAACTCAATGATGGTCTTCCCTTCTTCACTCATTAATTTGGAGCTTTTTATTTCTAAAGAAGAGAATTCCCCTTCTCTGCTTCCTAGAATTTCCTTGGTTGGGAGTCATGACTTTCCCTATAGGAGATTCCTTCCTCCCAGTTCTGATGCCTTCCTTTCACTCATGTCTCTATGTGGTTAACTCAACATTCCAGGCTATTTCAGGGAACATATGACCATTCTTCAGATTGCCACTCACCATTTGACTGCTAAATTCTGCACCTCCCCATTCTTATCTTCTAAGAGCTTCAATAACATCTTCACCACCTTCTTCTCACTGTCTTCATCCAACTTAATGGAATCCTTCTGCAGCTCCAGCATCAGGTCATTGGTGGCCATGAATCTACAGGAAGAAGAAATGGTAAGCAGGTCCAACTGGCTTTATGGGCACCTATGGTGGAAAGAGCGGTTAGGAGACAAATGGAGCTTGAATCTGGCTGCTGATAGCTACTAGCTAGGTGACAATGGACAAGCTGCTTAATTTCTCTAAGCCTCAGTTTCCTCATCTGTAAAATGGAGATGTCTGCCCTTCCTACTTCACAAGGCTATCTTAGAAGACAAAATGGTATTCATTCTTTCATTTATTCATTCAATATACACTTAAGCAGTGTCTACTATGGTGCCAGGCACTGTATGAGGCCCTGGGGAGTCAAAACCAAAAATGAAACAATCCCTGCCTTCGAGGAGCTTATATTCTACAGCCTATACATGGATAAATCATTGTAAAATATATATGAGGTAAATTCAGTAGGTGAGTGCAGGAAGGGAACAACAGGGAGGGAGAATCCTATATGGTGTCATCTGAGCTGATCCTCAATTCTTAGAGGCAAGCTCGAGAAGGATGTATTCCAGGCCTGATGACGGTGTTGGGCAATGGAAGATCATGTGGGAGGGATGAAAATAGGCCAGTTTGAGAGTACACAGAGGGGAGTAATGTGTAATAAAGTCATATAATCACAGAATCTGCTTGCCTTCGCAAAGAGGTGGGAGGGAAGGAAAGAAAGGAGAGATTTTAGAACTCAAAAAATTTTTTTAAAAGAACGCCAAAGATTTTTGTTTACATGTCATTGAGCAAATAAAATTTTAAAAAGAAGTTTTTTCAAACTCATAGAATTTGAGAATTGGAAGAATTGGACCTCTACGGTCATCAAGACTAACCCATACTTGAAATGAATCCCCACTTTTAATAGACCTGACAAATGCCTCTCTCTGAAGTCCCTCAAGGGGGAAGACACACCACTGCTCTATGAAGCCCACTCACATTTGGATAGCTCTCATTGTTAGAACTGTCAGGGTGGCTAATCGATAGCGCAGCTAGGCAGCGCAAAAGGCAGACCATTTTTACACAGATTCATTTTCCTGATTTCAAATCAACCTCAGGCACTTACTAGCTGTATGACTCCAGGCAAGTCTCTGAACTCTGTTTGTCTCAGTTTCCTCACCTGTAAAAATGAGTTAGAGAAGGAAATGGCAAACCACTCTAGTATGTTGGCCCAGAAAATCCCAACAGGGTCACAAAGAGTCGCCATGACTGAAAAATGGCTGGATGACAACAATGACGACAGTTAGTAGAAAGGTTTGTCTGACGTCCAGCTAAAACTGACTTCTTGGCCAGTTTCCACCTGTAGGAAGCCAAAGCTTAATCCTTCCTCCAAAAGACAGCCCTTTGAATACTGAAGACACTTGCCTGTGCCCCCCTTTAAGGTTCTATTCTCCAGACTAAGCATCCCCAGGGCCATAGGTCAACTGAAGGCATCAGATAAGCAGAAGGAGAACTGACAGATTGTTGCCATGAAAACCCAGATAGGGGATGGAGATCACAAAACAAAGGCCTGAGAGCAGCATCACTAAAACCTAGAGATGGGAAATGGGGGTCAACAGTGTGAACTGTAGCAGTAAGATTGATAAGGAGAATCAGGAAAGCAGGTTTCGTGACTCCCACTCAAGTTTACCATATCGGTCCCCCCATTCTTTCCTCCCCTTAGCCTCTGTCTTTCAGAACAAGATGAACTTTCTCCTTCCTCTCCCCTCTACCTGAACCCTTGATTCTAACCCCTTATCTCCTCTGGAAGCAGTTATTCCTTCTCTCCTTAATTTTCAGGCTCTCATTACCCACGGACACCTTCTCTACCATTTATAAACATGCCCAGATCTTCCCATCCTTAAAAGAGTCCGTATTTAATTTTGCTATCCCCTCACACTATTGTCCTGTATCTCCTTTTTCATAACCAAAATTCCTTTAAAAAAAAAAAAGATTGTGAAGCAGTTAGGTGGTTCGGTGGATAGAGAGTCAGACTTGGAGATGGGAATTCCTGGGTTCAATCTGGACTCAGACACTTACTAACTGTATGACCCTGGACAAGTCACTTAACCTCAATTGCCTACCACTTACCACTCTTCTGCCTTGGAACTGATACTCAATATGATTCTAAGATGGAAGGTATGGATTAAAAACAAAACAAAACAAAACAAAACATCGTCTACATTCTACGTTCATACTCACCTCTCAATTTCTTAAAATCTGGCTTACTCATACCAGTGATTCATCAACTGCCAAATCCAAAGGTCTTTTTTCAATATTTTCTGGATTTCTTGATAGCAAGATATTTGTGACTAATCCCTCCTCCTTAACACCCTCTCCACCCCCCACCCCCCCATAAATAGAACGCATGTTTGCTGGGGCCTGGGATTGCCTTACTTTTGTCTCTGTATCATGACTGCCAAGCACAGGACCTGGATCTTGGCAGATACTTAATAAATGGTTCTTTTTTGTTGTTCATAAAAATCATCGTATTTCTGATTTGGGAGGAATCTAAAACATTATAGAGCCCATCACCTCATTTCACAGAGTAGGAAATGGAGGTAAATAATTTGTTGATGGTGGTCCAGGCAGTAAGTAAGAGATTTTAGAGGGAAAGCCAGCCCTTCCAACTTGAAACCCATAGCTCTTTAATCTGGATCACCAATGGCTATCACTCAAAGAATCATGGTGGATAATAGGGTGGTGCAAAGAGCTCTGGATTTCTGAGTTAAGGAACCTGGGCTTGAATCTCAGTTGTGCTCTTTTACTGCCCCTGGACAAGTCACTTTATCTCTGGACGTGGTACAGAAAACCTTCCTCTCCATGCTACTCTTGAAATAAATAGGCTCAGTGCTAGGGCAGAAATGCTATTCGAGTCGCTACTAGCTATATCTGAATCCACTGTGGTCTGAGAGGGACTCTAGGGAAGGATGGATGAAGAGAAAAGATGGAGACATTGGTGAAGGGGGAGGATGGAGAAGATGGACCCACTTAATTCTATTTCAAAATAATCTCAGATCAATCAATAAACACTTATTAGGCACCTATTGTGTTAGGCACTGTGCTAAGTGCTGAAGATACAAGAAGAAGCAAAAGGTAGCTTCTTCCCTCAAGGGGTTTATAATCTAAAGATGGATTGATTTATTGATCATCTCATTTGATGCTCACAAGAACTCTGAGAAGTAAGAGTTATTATTGTCCCCATTTTATAGCTGAGAAAACTGAAGCGAACAATGTAAATTACTTGCTAAGGGTCACAAAGCTAGGAAATGTTTGTGGCTGAATTTGGATCCAAGTTTTTCTAACTCCAAGTTGAATGCTCTATCCATTATTCCTTTTAGTTGTTCAGTTATTTCAGTCATGTTGGACTCTTCGTGACCACTTTGGGGGCTTTCTTGTCAAAGATCCTGGAGTGGTTTGCCATTTCCTTCTTCCGTTTATTTGATAAATGAGGAAACTGAGGCAAACAGGGTTAAGTGACTTCCTCAAGGTCACACAGTAAGTGTCTGAGGTTGGATTTGAACTCAGTCTTTTTTTAAAAATCTTTACCTTCCATCTTAGAATAAATACTGTATATTGGTTTCAAGGCAGAAGAGTGGTCAGGGCTAGGCAACGGGGGTCAAGTGACTTGCCCAGGGTCACACAGCTAGGAAGTATCTGAGACAAGATTTGAACCCAGGACCTCCCATTTCCGGGCTTGGCTCTCCATTCACTGAGCCACTCAACTGCCCCCTGAACTCAGTGTTCCTGACTCTAGGCCTGGTACTCTATCCACTGTAGCACTATCTGTCCATTATGTCCCTTAGTTGCCCCCTATGGGATCACAGACCATAGATTTAGAGCTGAGGTGGCCCTTAAAGGCCACTAAACCCAATTCTCTCATTCTACTGATAAGGAACTGAGATAAAGAGAAATTAAGTGACTTGACCTAGAGTCAGAGGCTTTTAATTACCTGGGTCTGGATTTGAACTCAAGTTCAGGGACCTATCTTCTACGGTATGCTGAATTATGTCTGAAAGCTCTTCTCACAAATGTAAAGCTAGATGGGACCTTAAAAGTGGCCTATTCCAACTTGCTCATTTTATAGATGTTGGCAGGAGGTTTCCCTTACATACCTCTTACTTATAAAAGCAATGGTTCACATGGTTACAGAAAGGTTTACTACAGTTTAATGAGTTTGATTGTGGTCTGGGGTGTACTTTAGGGGAAGGACTGGTGAAGAGAAAAGATGGGGAAGGAGAAGGATGGAGAAGATGATGTGCAGTAAACATTATTCCCATTTTGCAGATGAGAAAGATGAGGCTCTAAAAATGTAACCACCTAGGACTAATACAGCTCTCCCATCCAGTCAGTCAGAGTCAAGATGTAAACCCAGTTCTTTGGACTCTACTAGACGATGATCCTTCTCTAAAAAGGAGACAGAAATGGTTCCTAATTAAAATCCTTCCATTGCTTGGGATGTTGAAAGGGGTCATTATGAAGCCACTCTAAAAAGCCTTCTTTTTTTTTTGCCTTTCTCATTCATTCATTCATTCAACATGTTTAAGCACCTACTGTGTGCCAGTCACCAAACTAAGTTCTAGAAAACAAAATCAAAATCAAAATAATCCCTATTCTCCAGGTATCTACCTTCTACTGGAGGGAAGGAAGGGGAGCAAACATGGGAGGGGAGGCAGCAGGTTAGAAGGTTAGAATACCAGCCCTGGAGTCAGGAAGACCTCTGAGTTCAAATCCTGCCTCAGATACTTACTAGCAGTGCTTTCTGGGCAATCTGCTTAACCTCATTTTCTTTATCTGTAAAATGTAGTAACAAAAGTAACACCCACCAATAACACTTACCTACAATAAATTAGTATTTGCAAAAGTGTTTTTGCAAGCCTTAAAGCGCTCTATAATACATATGTTCTTATTATTTTGTATTCATAGAAATACATACAGAAGAGACACAAAGTTCTTTCTAGAGGTAAGGGGGCATCAGAGGAAGTTTCCCTTATGAGCTCGTCTCAGGAGGGTCTGGACTAGGGATTCTGAGAGTCAGAGCTGAGAACAAGGCACACCCCAGGCTCCATGAGCAAAGGCATGGTATAATCCTCTACCAAGAATAGCAAATAAGTCATTTGGGCTGGGAACACAGTTAGTGAAGAAGAGGAAGAGCAAAAAGTCCAGAAAGGTAAGCTAGACCTACACTGTGTGTAATTAGAAAATCCTGAACCTCTGGACTCAATCTCCCAGAATTCTTTTCTTATCCCAAGAATCTTTTTCCCTTGTTCACCTTAGCAATGTTATGTTACTGTTTTAAGCTGTGTGTAACTCCTCCCTCCTTCTTTTCCTCCTCACAGTTGGGTGAGCTCTTCTTTTTTACTCTAGCCTTTTATTTTCCCTTTTTGCTTCAAATTATTATTAATAAACCTTATTAATAATAAATATTATGTAATATTATAATTTTATAGAATATATTTAATATATTTATACATATATTTAATACATATATTTACATAATATTATAATAAATAAACAAATGATAAATAAATAAATAAATCTTATTAAATATGATAATTGGAGCTATTGTATATTAATTTTTAAGCTTACAACTGTGATGAATTTAAACAAACAGAGGAATCTGTAGCTTATCCTAGAGGCAAGTGGGAGCCATTGATGCTTGTTGAGCTGAAAGGGAAATGATCAGATTTGAAAGAAAGTAGTGTAGTAAACAAGCTGCTGTTACATATGTATGTAGAATTGATATACACATATATGCCATGCATATATGTCTATTTAAAAAAATACATGGTACTAGGGAGTGTGATAGTGAGGAGATTACTGGGAGTAGAGAACTTAGACATAGATTTGAATCCTGGGCTTTGCCAAACACTGCATGACCTTAGGAAAGTCACTTAATGTCTTTGGCTTCAGTTTTCTCACTTATAAAATGAAAAGAATGGACCTGATAATCTCTAAGGTCTCTTCCAGATTAAGACCTATGAACCCATAATCCTAAGAACCTATGCTTTGGGAATATTAATATGGCGGCCGTAAGGAAGATAGATTGAAGAGGGAAGAGACTAAATCCAGGAGACTCATGTCTATTCCACAGTCCAGGTAAGAGGTGGTGAACCAGCTTGGTGTGGGGACAAATGAGAAATATATTGGGGTGGGAATTGGGACAAGAGTTGGTGACTGATTAGATATAAGGGATGAAAGAGAATGAGGAAGAATCAATGATGAGCTGAGGCGCAGATCTGGGTGACTGGAAGGATGGTGGTGCGCTCAAAAGAAACAGGGAAATTAAGAAGTGATTAAGATGTGGGTGCATTTTGAGGGGAAGGGTAGGAGATCATGGGTACCACTTTGGAAATGTTGAGTTTGAGTTGCCAATGCCTTCAGTTGGTAACTGGCAATGGATGCTCTAGAGAAAACAGAATTCCCAGAAGGCAAGACTGAGTTCAAGATCTAGATCGGCCGGCCATGAGCTTAGAGATGGTGGTTGAATCCATGGAAACAGATTGTGTTACAAAGATAGAGTTAAGAGACAGGAGAAGGTGACTCAGGCAGTGTCCTTGGGTTCTATGAGATATAGATGGTGATCTGTTGAAGAAACAGATAAGGGATAGCCAGATGGTGAGGAGGAAAACCATGACAGAGCAGTTATGGAGCCTAGGCAGGACAAAGGGTTTAGGAGGAGGAAAAGAGTGGGTGGACAGTATTGAATTTTGGAGAGAGCAGGAACGATGAAGGCTGAGAAAATGTCATCTGAGGGGCAGCAAGGGTTCAATCTAGCCTCAGACACGTCTAAGCTGTGTGACCCTGACCAAGTCACTTAACTCCATTTGCTTAGCCCTTGCCCTTCTGTCTTAGAGTTGTTATTAAGACAGAAAGTAAGAGTTTAAACAATATTTTTAAGCCTATGAGAAAAGGTCATCTGCTTTAGAAATTAAAATAAGATTGGTAATGTGGGAGCAACCAGTGGCACCACACACAGAGATCCAGGTTTAAATCGGGAAGACTCATCCTCATGAATTCAAATCTAGTCTCAGACACTTACTAGCTGTGTGACCCTAGACAAGTCACTTAATCCTGTTTGCCTCAGTTTCCTCATCTGTAAAATGAGCTGGAGAAGGAAATGGCAAACCACTCCAGAATCTCCGTCAAGAAAACCCCAAGGGGATGTAGACTCTAAATGATCACCCTAGTGCAAATATCAATAATATGAAAATAGGTCTTGATCAGTGTCACATGTAAAACCCAGTGGAATTGTGCATCAGCTACGGGAGGGGGTTGGGAGGAGGTCAGGGAAAGAACATGAATTATAGAACCATGGGAAAGTATTCTAAATTAATTAGTTAAATAAGATTTTTTAAAATGAAAAAAATTGGACACTGACAAACAAAAACAAAAACCCTGATAAAGATAGTTTCAATTAAGTGAGGAGGGTAGAAGATTAGAAGAGGTTGACAAAGAGAGGATGAGGTGAGAAAACAGAATTCCCAGAAGGCAAGACAGAAGTCTGAAGGAATGGTAGGATCAGTGAAGGTTTCTAAAGATTAATACTATCCGTATTAACTTCCCATGCAGACTTTCCGTAGCTTTTGTAATTTCCTCCTAGCATATTGAGGGGTTTTTGGTGGGTGGACCACTGATTTTATCAGCATGATGTCTAAACCTCCACTGATAGTTTGACAATTCTTTTTTTTTTAAACTCTTATCTTCCATTTTAGAATCAATACTAGAAGGCAGAAGAGTGGTAAGGGCTAGACAATGGGAGTCGAGTGACTTGCTCAGGGTCACACAGCTAGAAAGTGTCTGATGTCACATTTGAACCCAAGACTTCTCATCTGGCTCTCAATCTACTCAGCCACCTAGCTGTTCCTGTTTGACAATTCTTTTGCAATTTTTTTTTTGTCTCAGGGAATTTCCTATGACTCAGAAAAATGAAATGACTCAACCATGGGCACACACAGCTTTGATATGTCAAAAGGCAAGACTTAAACTGAGGTTTTCCTGAAGTTCCAAAGCCAGTCTTCTATCCACTCCATGATACTGTCTTTTCATTCATATCTAACCTGTCATGTTGGGTATTACCACTCTCTTTGCCTGCATCTTATCCCCACTGGCAACTGTAGGTTCCATGAGGGCAGAGTCTGTGTCCTTTAAGCTTTGCATCACCCCAGACCTAAGAAAAGTGCTTTGCACACAGGAGGGACTTAATAAATAGTTGTTACTGGGCTGGTGAAAAGGCTGATGGTCTTTTGCTTTCCTTGGAAGAATGAGTTTCTCCCCACCCAAGCTTGTATCTGAGCATCACTAAGACCTTAACGAGGGGAAAGCCAGCAGAACAGGGCTTAGGGTTCAGATGTCAACTCCTGGCATGGCTGGAAGTGACTAGGAAGTTTCCTCTGGCCCCAAACCTTTCTTAGACAGCCTATCACACTGTCTGAAGTTTCACCATAACATGCTTAGGTGTCTTGGGACACCTAAGATGGAGATAGAGAGTCAATCCTGGAGACCTGGGTTCAAATCCGACCTCAAACACTTCCTACCTGTGTGATCCCAGACAAGTCACTTAACCCCCATTATCTAATTTTTCTTCAAGAATTCTAATTCATCTAATTCTTCAAGAATTGGAACCAATTCTTATAATCAAGTCTAAGACAAAAGGTAAGAATTTTTTTTAAAAGGAAAAAATGATGACTATGAAGAACATGGAGAAGCATGAGAAGATTTGGATGAACTGATACAGTAAGGAGAAAACTATATGCACAATAACTACAACAGTGTTAACCAGAAATGAAACTGAATGCCGTGCAATGATAATGACCAAGCCTGAACCCAAGGAGACTTAAGAAAATGCACAGGCCTCACTTACATGGCACAGTAGATTGAGTGCTGGGTCTGGAGTCAGGAAGTTCTGAATTCAAATACAGTCTCAGACACTTAAGAACTGTATGCCCTGGCCAAGTCACTTAATCTCTGTTTGCCTCAGCTTTCTCATCTAGAAAAAGGGGGTGATAATAACCCCTGCCTCTGAGGGTCATCATGAGGATCAAATGAGATAATAATCACAAAGCATTTAGCATTGTGTCTGGGACATAGTATATGCCATACAAATGTTGGCTATTATCATTATTCTGGCAGCTAGGTGGTATAGAGGATGGAGTACTGGGCCTGGAATCAGGAAGATTCATCTCCCCAAATTCAACAAATCTGGCCTCAGACACTTACTAGCTGTGTGACCCTGAGCAAATAGCTTAAGCCTGTTTGTCTCAGTTTCCTCATTGGTAAAATGAGCTGGAGAAGGAAATGGCAATCCACTCTAGTATCTTGTCAGGAAAACCCCAAGTGGGGTCACAAACAGTTAGACGGGGCTGAAAATGACTGAACAACATTATTAGTATTATTATTCGTTGCAGAGATGAACGATTGTGGATATATAAAATTGAATCTGCTACTGGACAAAGGCAAGGTGGTCATTAATTTTATTCAGTGGTCTTTTTTTTAACCTCTTACAATTGTTATGACAAGGGATGGCTCACTGGTTAGAGGAGGGACAGGAATATATCTGGAAGTTAATGTAATATAAAAATCAAAGGCATCTATTAAAAAAATACTTTTTTCAGAAAATCACTCCATTGGCTTTTGAAGGCTTCTCAAAGTCTTTTGGAGTACCCTATGGGCAAGCAGACGACACTGGGGAGATGATGCTTTAAGATTTCTCTATTACCACTGGGGGCTGGGGAAGAAGGGTAAACTGGGGATGAGATGAATCTGAAACAACCTGAGAACAAAGATGGCGGCAACAGGGGAAGTTAGACATAGGAAAGAAGGGACCTGGGAGGAGAGGGGCAAACTTGCAACCTAGCTGCATTGGACCTGGTTCATGAGGCAGTCACAGGGAGGGAAACCTAGGTTTGATTTTTAGTTCTGCCTCTAACATGCTATGGAATCTTGATACGGTTCTATAAGGAAATGAAGACTCAGAGGTATTATTGGTAAAATTAAAGAGTTAAGATATATGATTTTTAGCATCTCTTCCAGCTTCCTCCTTCCCTAGGTGGTACAGCAGATAGAACACAAGATCTGGGATCAGGAAGATCTTAGTTCACCTCAGAGAAGAGCTGTGTGATTCTGGAAAAGTCACTTCACTTTTCCTTCTCCATTAAATGAGGATAATAATAACATTCATAAGGTTGTTGCAAGGATCAAATGAGATAATAAGTATAAAAGTCTTTGAAAACTTTAATTGCTATATAAATGCTTATTATTATCATGAACAAGTAATGGTTTAGGACATAACAGAATACTATTGATGCATAAGAAATTATGAAAGAGCAATTTCAGGGAAACCTGGGAAGACCATTAGATGAGAAGCTCCTTGAGGGCAGGGGTTGTCTTTTGCCATTTTTTGTTATACCAAGACCCACAGTGAGCAGTATATAGAAGGCATTTGTTTAATAAATGGTTATTGATTGATCGTATGAACTGATGCAGAGTGAAGTAAGCAGAACCAAGAGAGTAATATATAAAAAAAACATTGTAACAACCAACGTCTTTGAAAGACTTAAGAACACAAACTGATTCAATGCCTAATCTTGATTCCAGAGGACTAATGAGGACTACCCACCTCTTGACAAAGAACTGAGGGACTCAAAACACAGAAAGAAACATGTTATTGGACATGGATGATAGGGGAATTTGTTTTGTCTGAGCAGGCAGTGTTTGTTTTTTCTTTTTTCTCAATGGAGATGAGAGGAGATGAGAAGGAAAAAAAATAAATACTTATAAATTGGCAATAAAATAAAAGTTAACAACATTTTAAGTGCTGAGAGTCTAGATTTGAACCCATGTCTATTAACTCCAAATTCAGAGTGCTCTTTCCACTTTCCTGGGGGACACTGAGAGCAAATCCATCTGGCAGCCTCATTAAGGGAAAAGCATATCCCTCTGGAGGATTCAGCAGCAACTACTCAGATTGACACCAACAGGTCTTCCATCCAGATGCCATCTTTATGTTATTTATAGAGTACGGCTCCCTGGGCTCTGTCTGAAAGGCAGGGAGAAAGCTCCCTGTTATTTTTTGCCTTTGAGTGCTAGGAGTGGCCTGACTCAGGACCGCAGGGATTTCAGGAGTTGGGTCTGAGCAAAGAGAACAAAGCAAAGGCTTTGGTGTCTCTCACCTTGCTCAGTGCATAAAGCAGTTGGCTAGGCTGGTCCAGAGAAAAAGAACCTTGATCTAGGTGGCGGGAATCCCAGGTTATAGTCCTAGTTCTGTCAGTCCCTGGCTATATGACTTTGGATTTGTCAGTCTCTCTTTCTGGGGTCTCAGTTTCATCATCTGTAAAATGACAGTCTCTAAGGACCCTCCTCTCTTGAATATGCCATGTTCTAAGTCTCTGCATTTAATCAACAAGTATTAATTAAAGTAGTATTTATTATTTAAGTATTTACAAGCATTTACTAAACTTTTCAGTTGTAACATTCTTTTTTTCCCCAATCAATCAACAAATATTTATTAAATACCTTCTATGTATGAGACACAGTTCTTGGATGTATGGTTACAAAGAGAGAAACAATCCCTACTCACAGGAAGCTTACATTCTGATGGGGGAGACAATAACAACATATATAAGCATAAATAAACACGAAAAGTATTTCAATCCAATATAGTTTGGGAGGATGGGCTTTGGCAATTGGGGATATTGGAAAAGACTTCATGAAAGATGGTGCCTGGGGCAGCTAGGTAGCACAGCAGATGGAGTGCCAGGCCTCGAGGCAGGAGGATCTGGGTTCAAATCTGATCAAAGATACTTCCTAGTTGTGTGACTCTGGGCAAGTTACTTAATTCTGTTTGCCTAGCCCTTACCCTGCTTCTTAGAGTTGTTACTAAAACAGAAAGTAAAGGTTAAAAAAAAAAAGAAGATGGTCCCAACCTCAAAAGGAAGAGAGGTAGAAGGAGGGATTATCCCGCAGGCATAGGAAGCCTCTGGTGCTGCACAGAGATGGGAGAGGGAGGTTGTGTGACTAACAGAGAAAGAGTCCGTTTGGTTGGATTACAGAATGTGGAACGGAGGCGTAATAAATCACATCTACTGAGGCTGGAAGGATAGGCTGGGGTCAGGCTGGGTCTGCTTTTAAAAGCTAAATGAAGAAATGCATATTTTATCCCAGTGGCACTGGAGTTGACTGAACAGGGAAGTCACAGCTTTAATGCTCTCTTCTCCCAGTTCCGATGCTGTATGGCCAAGTTGCAATAAGGACTCCCAGAGCTCACATTCTATGGGTTAATAATACAATAATGGTTCAACAAATATTGGCTGACGGATTAAACGTACCCATTTGGCTTTTGGATTTTGTGTGGGCTGGCAGTGGTGAGTGGTGACCAGGGACTGCCCGGGACGAGCTACTTAATATAAAAATGCTGGTTGGCAGGTTGCTGGGTCCAGATCTACATTCCAGGCTGGGAACTTTTCATGAAAGGGGCGTCCCGAGACTTGGGTTTAGGCTGTCAGTTTTCTCCTCTCGGTTCCCTTACGTAGAAAATGAGACAGCAGGAAGAGCTAACTCCCAAGATGTCTTCCAGCTCTGTTATTCTAGATCCCAGGTCAAAAGCAGGTTTGATATGGCGGGGAGACACTTGAGTTGCAAGTCAGGAGATTTCGTGAGTTGAGTTTAAGCTTCGGCTTTGCCACGAATTTCCTCTGTGACTTTGGGCAAGGGACTGAGTTTTGTCATCTGTAAAAGGAGCTGGTCAGACTAGACCATCTGCAGAATGAGAGGGGGGAGGCATCTGTTGGGGCCCTTCTTACGTGAATATTCTAAGGTTCTAGGTCGTCAGAGCTGGGGCCAAATATACAGACTGCGTCGTAGCCTTGGGCTGTGGAGCTCATCTCTACAGCACAGAAGATGGAATGTGCTGGCCTGGCTTGCTGATTTGGCAGCCACAGACACTGCAAGAGGCTCTGCTTAGCCTGATAGCGAGGGAGTACAAAATAGTGATAAGCACAAAAGAAGCAAGTCTTCGAGGGAGTTCAAGGATCCCAGAAGGAGCAAGGAATTAAATAACTAGAATAACTAAGAACTAGGGGATTCTGGGTATACTAAGGTAACTAGCTTCCCCCTGGGCCTCAGTTTCTCCACTTGTCATTCCTGTCACTTCCCATCCTGCTCATATTCTAGGCTGCTGTAAACCTGGGTGAGAGAATTATCCCAGAGAATATCAAAACGGGAGGAAGACCTCTGGGCCAGGAGGCAGAAGGCAGGATGGAGTCTGAGTCCCAATTCTGCCATGAACTCATCATAGAAAAAAAAAAATCAAAGCTAGAAGGACTCTTGAAATTTCTAGTTCAAATCCTTCTTTTTATAGATGACAAAACAGAGGCTCAGAAAGTAGAAGTCATTGTCCAAGGTCACACAGCTACCTGATGGCAGAATTAAAGCTAGAAACCAGATCTTTGAATTCCTGGTCCAGTGTGCCAGCCACTAGGTGGTGAAGGGAATGAAACACTAGACCTGGAGTCAGGAAAACCTGAGTTCAAATTCAGCCTCAGACACTTCCTGGCTGTGTGACCCTGGGCAAGTCACTTTATCCCCAATGCCCAGCCCTTACCACTCTTCTGCCTTGGAACCAATATTTAGTATCGATTCTGAGACAGGAGGCAAGGGCTTAAAAACAAAAATCAAATAATGGTCCTAAATCCTAAAACCTGGACTTAAATCCTAGCTCTGAAATGTACTCACTGCATAACTACATACAAGCTACTTCAACTTTGAAAGCCTCAGTTTCTTCACCTATAAAATGGGGACAAAATAGCTCTACTACATACTTTCCTAGAGGATCTGGAGTTGGAAGGTCCTTTGGAGATCAGCTAGCAGACTCCCCCTTATTTTTAAAGAAAAGGAAATCAAGGGGGAGACTTAATCAAAGACCCACAGGCAGAAAGTAAGCTAGCCCAGCCAAGTTTCCAGCCTAGAGGAAAGCACTTTGCCCACCATGAAGCACTCTTTGAGAGCTTGTAAAGTATAATAGGCTATACAAGTGTAAGGGATTATTCTAATAAAAGGCACATTATTAAGCGTCACTGGAAACCAGGCAGCAAGGCCCACCCCTGCCCTGGGCTAAGAGGCGCAAGGCTGACTCTGCATTTCCATAAACAGTGGTATGTACAGAGGAGCAGGCAGGCAAGCTTGGCAACTTGGTCCATGTAGGGCAGGTTTCTGGCAGGGACAAGCAGCTTTTCCACCCCTGGTCTACAGCAGGGAGACCCACAAGAAGGTCTCCAGACTCAACACCATATTCCCAGGGTCTAACCAAGGTCAAGGTGGACTAGGAAGAGGGTCTATTCATTCCCTGTCCTCTGGGCAGGTCAATTTCACAGCTAGTCTCCCCCACCCCCCCCACCCCTTTTTTGTTTTTTAAAAAAATCCTTACCTTCTGTTTGAGAATCTATTGATCCCCAGAATTGGGGTAAGAAATAGGCAACTGGTTGTTGGATTTTTTTTTTCACTTTTGTATTTTAGCTATAAAACAAACTTGCCCAGGGCAGTACAGCTAGGAAGTGTCTGAGGTCAGATTTGAACCTAGGACCTCATCTCCAGGCTTGTCTCGTTTTTTCTTAAAGCCAGTCTATGTCCCTTTCCATGATCTCTCCTCCAACCCGCCACCTTTTTTGGGTACAGAACAGGAACCTACCACTTCATCTCTCCAGGGAACATGCAATGTAGAAACTCCTTCCATTCTTAGAAAGCTGCCTAGAGGCTTTAGGGGGCTTGTCCATGGTCACATGACAGGCTGCATCAGAAGCAGAACTTGAACTTGGGTTCTCCTGACTTTAAAGAGAGACTTGTATCCACCAGTCCCCTCTGCCACTCTTGCTCTGAGCCCCTGTCAGGCCCATAATTAGCTTTCTCCAAGTACTCAACTTGGAAGCTGGAGGATCTGAATTCTCTGCCACTAACTGGCTGTGTGACAGTAAGCAAGTTACAACTTATATTTCTGAGCCTTAGTTTCCTGTTCTGTACAATACCAGGGGTGCTGGGCTAGCTGATATTGGGACCAAGGTTTGAATAGAATCCTATCTCTGAGAAATACCATTTGTGTGACCTTGGTCAAGTCATTTAATCTCACTGGGATCTTAGTTTCCCTATTTAGAAAATGGAGTATTGGCCTTAGATAGATCCTTCTAACTATAGATTTCTAATTCTCTGAGCAGCCCCTTCCAGAGCTAACCTGGGGATTCTGCCACTATTCCCCCCTAACATGAGTCTTCATCATCACAGTTTTCCCTCCTTCCTGTCCCTTACGAGGACCTGGGATTATACTATCCCTCTAGAACATCATTTACCCAGATGGTCCAGTGCTATCTGCTTCTCCATATACCTACCGTCTCCTCTTCAAAGAAAAGATATCTTCAAAGACTCTCTGAGGCTGTCCTAGGGTCAAATCATTGTAAATGGAAGGGACTGTGGAAATCGAGTCTAGGTCCCTTATTTTACAAATGAGGAGACAAATCTCCCTTCTATCAATACTACTGAGCAGAATATTAGACTAAATGGTTAAGTTGGCCTGAGCAATTTACTTCCAGTTCCCTCATGCGTCAAATTCAAGTGGTTGGATTCAATCATCTCTAGGATTCCTTATACTTCTTTAAAAAAAAAAATCCAAGACTACAGAAAAATCTAGGGGAGGTCAAATTTCCAACAGGGAAAGAAGACAGAAGGAAGAGAAGGGGACTCGGTGGACCTGTGGCTCAAGGGAAGGGTCATAACAGAAGACTATGCTAACACATCATTGTGGGGTATCAAGGAGGTCCTGGCACTGTGGAGAAGATTAAGGAGGAAGAGGAAGAGGCAAAAGAAAACAGAGGAATACTTTGGATCTGGAAAAAATTTTGAGATCATAAGATCCAGATAAACAGTGAGAAAATAAGGTGGAGGAAAACACTCAGTAATCATAACTGTAAATGTGAAGGGAATTAACTCACTCATAAAACAGAAGAGGATAGCAGAGTGGATTAAAAGCCAGAATCCTACATCCTGCTTTTTACAAGAAATACATTTAAAGCAGGGAGACACACATAGAGTAAAGGTAAAGGGCTGTAGCAGAATCTATTATGCTTCGGACAAAGTTGAAAAAGAGACCATTGGATCCAACTTTTCATTTAATAGGAAAGGAATCAGAGTCCCAGGGAAGTTGAGTGAGTTGTCTAAGGTCACATTGATGAGCATCAAAATTAAAATCATCAAAATTGAACTCGGGCTCAGACTCCAAAACCAACATTCTTCTTACCACACTGCTATATGACTCTAATGATGGGTTAGGGGGCAGGTAGGGAAGAGAGGATGATGGACTGGAATAGAATGGGAGAAGATAGAGATGGGGATAAAAAAGACAGACACGAAGGGGAGAGATGCAGGGAAAAGTTTGGGGAGGGAATTGGCCTATAGGGCTGGAGCAGGTGGAGAGAAAGGAAGAGGGGTTTGTCCTGGGCCAGGGCAACTGAAGACCTGAAGGGCTGGGATAGTGACCTGGTCTGTAAGCATTTCTTATGCCTGCTTGTGCCAATCACAGTCCTAGGTACCAGACACAAAGATGACATCTCAATAGCTCCAACCCTCCAGGACCTGACACATTTTCCTAGTAGAGGGGATGTGTGTGTTGTGGGAAGGGGGGGGGGGAAATCCCTTGGAGGAATCCTACCTAAAATCCTTGTCTGTGGACGTCATCTTCTCCAGGAGATTGGAGATGTGGAAGGACACGTTGCTCATTTTGCCAGGCGGCAGTGTCCCCGCAACGGCAGAAGGGGAGGAGATTGAGCTAGAGCCGGTGGCACAACGAGAGCAGAGGCCGCAGCTCAGGGACGACGTTGGACTGAACACCGAGTGCAGGGGGCCGAAGCGTAGGGGCTGTGTTGAGCCGGGGAGAGCGGGGAGAACGCAGGGGCCGGGGCGCAGGGGCCAGAGCGCGCCGCCTCCCTGGGCCTGGAGCTGGCTATGCAGAATATGGCTTCCTGGGGGCCGGAGCGACGCCGTCCTCTGCCCGCTGCCGGCTCCCCACCCGGGCAGAAGTAGCTGGAAAAGCCCCGAGCCCCGGCACTGTGATCATAAGATAGAAATAGCCGTGCCGGCTCCAAGCTCCACACTCCCAGCTCTGCGCTCTGCGCTGGAGGCTCGAGCCGCCCCCTGCAGGCAGTAACCTGCGCTAGTCCCGCCCCGGCACGGGAGGAGGCGGGGTTTGGGGGGGTGAGAACGGGAGGAATTTGGGGTCTGGGACCCGAGAAGGAGGGTATTGGGGAAATCCTCCGTTTCTTAATGGTACGAGGGGGGGTTGTTGATGGGAAAGGGAGAGATTTGGGTATAAGAGGCCAGAGGGGAGGGACTGGGGGATCGCTCCATCTTTAATGGGAAAGGGGAGGTATTTGAAGATAGGGAACTGGGGAGAGGAGGACTTTGGGGGTGGTCCGTTGATTGGAGAGGGAGGGATTTCGAGATAGGGCACTAGAGAGGGGAGGGCTGCAGATCTGATGGGAGGAGAAAAGGCTTTGGAGGTCAGTGAGAGAGAACTGCAGAATCCAAGAATTTGAGAGAGAGGTGTAGAATTTAGGGGGTCTGCAGAAAGGAAAAAGAAGACAAGAGTTATTGGGGGACTGGGGGATCAGGAGTTGGCTGGGGTTGGGGAGTAGAAAACAGGAAGGGGAAGAATTCGTGATTTGGAGACTGGAGCCAGGGTAGGATTGGAATAGGGGGATGGTAGAGGGGAAGAATTTGGGGTTTAAAAGGCTGGAAAAAGGGGAACTTGTAAACCTAAGAGGGAGATTTTAGGGCAATGGTAAAGAAGAGTGGGAATCTGGGGTCAAAATACAAGGAAAGGACAGCGAATACGATGAGATTAAGAATTGGAAAAGACCTTACAAAACTCCTTTATGTTTCTATGGACTTTAAAGTATATAGATTGTTGTTCTCGTAACAGGTAAGTGACACTGGTTGTTCAAGTATTATTATTTCCATTTTACATATGAAGAAACTGAGGCCCAGAGAGAGATGACATTCAGAGTTACCCAGCTAATACAGTTCCACAGCAACACTGAAATCCATATCTTTGACTACTCTTCTGGGTGCTCTCAAGTGCAACAAAAACAATTTGGGGACAGAGGAGAGAGAAGAAGAACTGGGGGAAATAGGAAGAAAATGGAAGGGGGAACATAAGAAAGGGGATTAAAGTCAATTATTTCTGTTTGAATTTAGCCAGCAGTTAGTCTACCCCTTTCTGCAACTATTTGTTGTTCATCTGTTGTTGTTGTTGACTCTTCTGGCCCCGGTTTTTTTTTTTGGCAAAGATACTGAAATAGGTTGCCATTTCTTTTTTCAGCTCATTTTGTAGATGAGAAAACTGAGGCAAACAGGGTGAAAGTACTTTCTCAGGGTCATTCAGCTTGTAAGTCAGCATTTAAACTCAGGAAACTTAGTCTTTCTGATTCCTAGCCAAGGCTTTTGGAAAAGGGAACCCCTCCTGCCCATTACTCCTAGAATCATCTTCTGATAGCCTTGTTAAGGACTATGGCAAAAGACTGCCACAGGTAGTAGGCAATTCATAAGTGGATACTGAATTGAGTTAATGTGAATTAAATCACAGCACCTCTGACCATCCCTTCATTTCCCTGGCACAATTGTGGATCTCTTGCCCAGCTCAAGGAGATCACTCTTGTAAAGGGTTGCTTTGTGCAATCATGGGAGGCAGCATGGCATAGTGGGTATATATTATCCTGGGAATTAGCAGATCTGAATTCCAGTCAGAGATCATAGTAAATAGTCAATAAACATTATTCAGTACTCACTATGTGCCAAGTACTGAACTGAGATAGAAATAAGAAAAAGAAAGACAATCACTTCCCTCAAGGAGTCTACAGTCAACTGAGAAAGGCAAAAAATGATGCTGAAATAAAGGAGGGGAGCTGCCAGAGGGTACCTGTTTGCTGAGTCAAAAAACCAAACTGAGTGGCAAGAAATGAAAAACTGGCTGGTGTATACTGGAGTCAGCTCCTTTCCTTCCCCTCCAGTAAAACCTAATGTTGAGTTTTTAGTGTAAACATTTATACTTTAAAAATAGGCAAATGGGGGGGGAGGGGAGGAGCAGCTAGGTGGCACAGCGGATAGAAAATAAGACTTGGAGTCAGGAGGACTTGGGTTCAAATTCAATCTCATATCCTACCTACCTGTGTGATGCTGGGAAAGTCACTTAGCCCCATTTGCCTAGTCCTTGCCCTTCTGTCTTAGAGTTGTTACTAAGACAGAAAGTAAGGTTTATTTTTTCCCCCAAAGGGCAAACCTACAAATCAGGATTTGGTTTATTATTCTAATTGTTTAAATTTAGGAAACAGATGGCAAAAATGCTAATAATGCAAAGTAAAAGTATATTGTACCTTTTGGATATTTGTTTGTTACACCTTTAGCAGCACATCCTTGGCTCTAGTCCTGGCTTTGGCTCTAATTCCCTGTGTGATCAGTTCCTATTCTCTCTAATGGATAAAAATAGCAAAAATGAGCTAGATAAATTCTTAAGATCCCTTCTAGCTCTGTGATTCTAATTCTATGACAAATTTGTTCTTTGTTGTTTTTCAGTCATTTATGATTTTTCATGACCCCATGGACCGCAGGATGCCAGGCCCTTCTATCTTCATTATCTGCAAAGTCTGTCCAAGTTCATAGTCATTGCTTCCATGGCACTATCTACCTAGCTCAAGCTCTGCCATCTTCTTCTCCTTTTGCCTTTGATCTTTCCTTAAATCAGGATCTTTTCCAATGAGTCCTTTCTTCTCATTATATGGTCAAAATATCTTAAGCTTCAGTATTTGACCTTCCAGTGACAAGTCAGAGTTAACTTCTTTTAAGTATTGGCTGTTTTTTTTTTCACTTATTATCCAAAGGACTCAGCTATCAAGAGCCACTCTAATGGCAGAAAATTAAGGATTATCTGAATTTATTAATATTTCTCCCAACAACTTTAATTCCAACTTTTGATTCATCTAGCCTGGCATTATGCATGATGTACTCTGCATATAAGTTAAATAAATAAAGTGACAATATACAACATTGATGTAATCCTTTTCCTATCTTAAACCAATCATGCTCAGTTCTAACTGTTGCTCCTTGGCCCAGATACAAGTTCCTGTGGAGACAAGTAAGATGATCTGGTACTCCCATTACTTTGAAGATTTATCACATTTTGTTGTGATCCATACAGTTGAAAGCTTTAGTATAGTCAATGAAAGAGTAGATGTTTTTCTGGAACTTTCTTGCTTTCTTTATAATCCAGCAAATGTTGGCAATTTGGTCTCTAGTTCCTCTGCTTTTTCAAAAACCAGTCTGCTCTTCTGGTAATTCTCAGTTCACATATTGCCATATCTTCTTAATCTCTTCAGCTTCTGTTAAATCCCTACTATTTTTGTCATTTATCATGTCCATTTTTGCATGAAATATTTCCTTAATAGCTCTTGAAGATGTTAAGATTAAAATTCTCTTGAGACTGTATATTAATTTATAATTATTTATTAAATGGCAAAAGTAGGTCAGAGAAAAAAAGGCACAAACTATGAATAGGCAGTTCTGGAAAGAAGAAACACAAATGGTCTATTAATGCTGGGAGCCATCAGGTCACAATGCCTTGACAGAGTCACGTGTGGTAGCTGAGGAGACCACAGAGTAGCGAGTTGTGATTGTCCACCCAGTCCCCCTTTACATGACCCCTTTCATCAATGCTCCTTACCTATGAATTGACATGATTATTATTCCCCCTAGTCTCAAAAGGAATAATGCAAGAGCAAAACGCCTGTATCCTAATTCTCTAAAACATCACCAAAAGATCAGACCCTTAAGCCCAATCCCAAAAAGACTATCATGGGTTAACTTTTACTTAGGTACATAATTCCCAGCAAAACCACAGCTACAAGCCAAACCCAAAACTTTCCCACTCACAGAAACCTATTCTCATGAAGCCAGCACATAAATCAATCATAGAGGCCCATACAATAAATAAAAGTACATCAAGCTTCCATATGCCTCAGTGACTCGATTACACAAATCAGTAACTCAGGAACTCCCTAGTAAGAACCCTGAGAAATGACCGGTCTAAATTTGAATTGTGTTCCCAGTACTCCTCAACCTCAATGATATGATTGTTTAATTGCCTTTTAAGAACTGTTGATTAATTATTCCATTTTATTAAAAGCAATAAGTAATTTTCCTTGATTGTTTGTAAGCTTAAAACTTCTCACAGGGTAATAAGAAAATTAAGCCACCTGTAACGAAATAATTTATCTTGTATACTGTCTGCAATCACAATACAAAAATATAGAATGTTAATCAAGTGATTTGTTAAAAGTTAATGTATCACTTTTCCAATTATCTCTCTTTGAACATGTGTGTTAGGTAATGTATTTGAGTGCCAAGAAAATGGTATAAAAATAAAAATCAAGCCTGGGAATGGTGGAGCAGCTATCAGATGCAAAGCAGTCCCATGGCTGTAATGATTAAGCTGTCTTCCATTTGTTATTTTTGTTGACTGATCATTCACCATCTGTTGGGAACCCCTGGAGTCATGAGTAAGGCTGGGCCCCCACCAGTGTCATATTAAACTAGCAAAGATAGTTGAAAATGATAAAATTTAATGGCACCAAGCTTATAGAAAAAAATTAGGCACATGTCAACTGGTACGACCTTTTGGGAAAATATGGAATTATATAAGAAGAGCTACAATACTGTTCATCTCTTTCCACTAACTGATAGAATTACTTGGACCATATTCTAAGGATATTATTGGCACAAAAAAACCTCATCTATACAAAAATAATCCTAGCAGCACTATTCATAATATCAAAGATCTGGAAACAATCCATATGTCCACACCAATCTAATGATTGAGGAATTGAAGAGCAAACTGTGTTCCATTCAAGGTTCAGCTCATGCCACCTATTACAAAAGACTTTTCTTGACCATCAACCCTGACCCAATGTTACTATTTTCCCAACCTCCACAAAAATTACTTCATATTTACTTTCTTTATAGTTTTATAGAATTATAACTCTAGAGCTGAAAGAGATTTTTAAAATTATATAGTCTAGATTCCTAATTTTATAGAAGAGAAAACCAAGCCTCAGAAAGGTTAAGTTAAAGTTGTATTATATGACTATAATGGAATTTTACTACAGAATCTCAAGATTGGGATGCTAGAGACTCAGGTGTACATTGAAATAAACATCTGAATAAGAATCCTCTGTACTAAATATCTTTCCTAAGAAGTAGCCATTTTGCTCTTGAATGAAAATTTTCAATGAGGGGAAACCTACTATCTTTGGATGCAATCCTTCTGACTTTGGGATAGCTCCATTTCTTAGATGTTATTCCTTACACCAAGTTTAAATTTGCCTCTTTGCAAATTCTACCCATTGCTCATAGTTCTGCCCACAGGGGCCATGATGAACAAGTCTAATCCCCCAACCTTTCAAATACTACAAGGCAGCTCTTAATGTTCCCTTGGGTACCCCTTACCTAAGCTTCTTTTCTCCAGCTAAAGTGTGCCCATTTCTTTAACAAGCTTTTCCCAATCCTAGTTGCTCTCCTCTAGTCACTAGCCAGCTTTCACTGTCTTTTCTAAACTGTCCAGAACTGAGTGAAATACTTCAGATATGGACTGAACAGGACAGAATAAGGCAATTGGATTCTATGCCTCTTTCTGTGAACTAGGATTACAGTACTTTTCCCCCCTTAGATTTTAAATATTTTATTTCCCTTCAATTACATGCAAAAAATGGGTTTTAACATTTGTTTTTAACATTTTTGAGTTCCAAATTCTCTATTTTTCTCCTCTCCCCCATTACCGAGAAGGCAAGCTATTTGATGGAGGTTATATATGTCCAGTCATACAAAACATATTCCTATATTAGTCATATTGTGAAAGAAAACACCCCCCCCAAAAAAATAAAAATAAAAAATAAAAATAAAGAAAGTATAAGAAATATGCTTTGATCTGCATTGACACTATCAGTTATTTTTCTGGAGGTGGAGAGCATTCATCCTAAGTCCTTTGGGAATTATTTTAGATTATTGTGTTGCTGAGAATACCCAAGTCATTCACAGTTGATTCCCCCTTACAATATTGCTGTTTCTGCATACAGTGTTCTCCTGGTTCTGCTTACTTCACTTTGCATCAGTGCATGTAAATTTTTCCAGGTTTTTCTAAAAGTATCATGCCTGTCATTTCTTATATCATAACAGTATTCCAGCATAGTTATATACCACATCTTGTTCAGCCATTTCCCAGTTGACAAACATCACCTCAATGTTCTATTCATTGTCACTACTGTTGAGGAGAAATTTGGATGACTCAGTTTAAGTCTGCCCTCTGAGAAACCTCAGTACCAAGCACCCCTGTTTGGGGGTCAAACTGGGGACTTTAGGACTGTTTGGGAACCCTTAGCTAGGTGGGATTTGTGCATAGCTAATGTCAAATGCCTTTTGTTTGTTTTAGAGGCTTCCCTTAGTGTGTTAAGTCTCTTCTCAGGAGCCCAGTTCCTGAGTTTGACCCTTGCCTTTGATGTGATGTAGCTGACCCCTAGGTGAGATACCCTGAGGCTGGCTGTAAAAAGGTTTGCAACCTGTCTGTGGTTTATCTCTGCAGACTTACCATAGCAAATTCTCCAGAGGGTATTAGAGACCCCCCCCAAGTTCCGTTTCTCTTTGGAGTTGCCAATTAGCCCAGTGTTTTCTCCCTGGGCAGAGAGGGCATCAGAGCTGGCATTTTTCAGGCTTCCTTCCCCTAAAGGGATACGGTTCCCAGAGTCCCCAGGATTTGGGCCCTGTGTGTTAGTTGGTGCTGGATTCTGTGTGATGCTGGGAGTATGAACCTATCCCTATTCCTGATTTAAGAGTGGTTTTTCTGACTCCTTTGGTAGTTCTGTGTTATTTTGAAGTCAGCACTACAAAAAGACCTTCTAAAAATATGTTTTTGTACATGTAAGTCCTTTTCCTCCCCCCCCCCCCCTTCATTATCTCTTTGGGATATAGACTTAGTAGTGGTATTGCTGGGTCAAAGAGTTTGCAGTTTCAAAGCCCTTTGGGAATGGTTCCAAATTGCTCTCCAGAATTGCTGGATCAGTTCTCGACTCCCCCAACAGAGCAATAGTGTCTCAATTTTTCCACCTCCTTTCCAATATTTGTTGCTTCCCTTTTCTATCATACTAGACAATCTGATGTGTGTGAGGTGAGACCTCAGAGTTATTTTAATTTGTATCTGTAATATAGAGTGATTTATTTTTAATATAGCTATAGATAGCTTTCATTTCTTCATCTGAAAAGTGCCTTTTCATACCCTTTGACCATTTATCAATTGAGGAATGACTTATATTCTTATAAATTTAAATCACTTCTCTATACATTTGAGAAATGAGGCCTTTATCAGAGAAATTTACTGTAAAATATTTTCCACATTTTCAGTTTTTCTTCTTATCTTGTCTGCATTGGTTTTGTTTGTGCAAACCTTTTGAATTTAATGTAATTTGGATGCTATACGATTTGATGCTAGATGTTTTGTATTGATATTACTTCATTATCTATGGTACCTTTTAGCAAAATGTAGTTTTTTTTCTTTATCATGAAATCTATTTTTGTTTTGGCTATATCTGAGGTCATGTTTGCTTACACTGCTTTTTACTTTAGCTGAAGCATAATGTATTATACCCTAGCCCCTTACTTTTACTAGGTGTGTATGTCTCTACTACAAATGTGTATCTGATAAACAATATATTGTTGGGGCAAGTAGGTAGCTCATTGAATATAGAGCAAGGCTTAGAGATGGGAGGTCCTGGGTTCAAATATGACCTGAGATAGAGCTATGTGACCCTAGACAAGTCACTTAACCTCCATGCCTAGCCTTTACTGTTCTTCTGCCTTGGAACCAATACTTAGTATCAATTCTAAAACAAAAGGTAAGGTTTTAAAAAACAACAAAACCAACACATTGCTGGATTCTGGTTTCTAATTCACTGTGCTCTCTGATTCCTCTTTGTGGGTGAGTCATCCCATTCACATTCACAGTTAAAATTAATAACAATGTATTTCCCTCCTTCTTACTTTCCCCTCTTGTTTATCCTTCTCTTTTTCCTTTTAGCCTGTCACTCCTGAAAAATATTTTGCTTCTCACCACTGACTCCCCAATTTGCCCTCACTTTTTTTTTTTAACCCTTACCTTCCGTCTTGGAGTCAATACTGTGTTTTGGCTTCAAGGCAGAAGAGTGGTAAAGGCTAGGCAATGGGGGTCAAGTGACTTGCCCAGGGTCACACAGCTGGGAAGTGTCTGAGGCCAGATTGGAACCTAGGACCTCCCGCCTGGCTCTCAATCCACTGAGCTACCCAGCTGCCCTCTGCCCTCACTTTTATCAGACACTCCTCTCATTCCATTCCCCCTTCTAATTCCCTATAGAATAGATAGATTTCTATATCCAACTAAATGTGTATATTATTCCCTTTCTGAGTCAATTCTGATGAGCTTAAGATTCAAGTGTTGCCTTTCCGTCCAACATAAAAACTCTTTTTTCATATGTGTTTTGTGTGACATAATTTACTCCATTCTACCTCTCCCTTCTCTCTTCTCTAATGTATTCCTCTTTCTCACCCCTAATTTTATTTTTTTGGAGACCATCCCTTCATAGTCAACTCACACCTGAGTCCACTGTGTATACTCCTTCCAATTACCCCCAAATGATAAAGTTCTTAGGCATCTCCCTATTTAGAAATATAAATAGTTTAACCTTATTGAATCTCTTATGATTTCTCTTTCCTGATTACTTTTTTATGCTTCTCTTGAGTCTTATATGTGAAAGTCACATTTTCTACTTGACTTTACTCTTTTCATCAGGAATGCTTGGAAGGCTTCTGTTTCATTATATATCCATCCCCACCCTGTTCCCCCCCCCCCCCTCCAAAGATTATACTCAGTTTTGCTGAGTAGATGATTTTGGGTTGTAATTAGTTCCTTTGCCCTCTAGTATATCATATTCCAAGCTCTCAACTCCTTTAATGTAGAAGGGGCTAAATCTTAGTTATCCTGACTGTAAATCCATGAAGAATTGTTCCTCCTTAAACTGGGAATTCTGGAATTTGACTATGATATTCCTAGGAATTTTCATTTTGGGATCTCTTTCAGGAGGGATTGATAGATTCTTTCAATTTCTATTTTATGCTCCGGTTCTAATATATTGGGGCAGTTTTTCTTGATTATTTCTTGAAAGATAATAGCTAAGCTCTTTTTTTTAAATCAGAGCTTTAAAGTAGTTCAATAATGTTTAAAATTATTTCTCCTCAATCTATTCCCTATGTCAGTTGTTTTTCAATGAGATATTTATGTTGTCTTCCATTTTTCATTCTTTTGATTTTGTTTTATTGTTTCTTGATATCTCATGGAGACATTAGCTTCTGCCTGCCCAATTAGAATTTTTAAAAAAATTATTTTCTTCAGTGAGCTTTTGTGCCTCCTCTTCCATTTGGCCAGTTTTGTTTTTTTAAGAAGTTTTTTTCTTCAGTGAATTTTCATATGCCTTTTTCCTTGTAGCCAATTCTGCTTTTTAAGAAATTATTATCTTTATTAGATTTGGAGCCTCTTTTATCATTTGGTCTATTCAACTGCTTTCTAGAGAGAGACCAAACATGCGCGTATAAGTTGGGGTTAGAAAGAGTGAATGGGGGAAGGTTGTTAACGTTTTATAAAATAGGGATAACAATATTTGTACTATCTACCTTCTAGAATTGTTATAAGGAAAAAACTGTCTTATTCTCCAAATAGACTATAAAGTTCCAAAGGGTCAGAGGGCATAGCTTATCTAAACTTTGTATTATTTGCTCCAGTACTTAGCACAATGGTTTCTAAAGAAATGTGAAAAACAAACCAAACACATAGCATTGGCTCTATAATGTGCATCTGAATATCTTGGCATGAAGAATTAGAGAAGTGGCCTCAGTAATGTAGCCATAAAACTTAGCTGAAGACCTCATCATTTTCCTCTTTTTGAATAGTCTCTACCTGGCTAACTGAAAACCTGAGTATACTCATTGGTTAGTATGAAGATATATTTCATGAATTCACAATTTTGGAACTAAACTTTGCTAAGATTTGAAACAATATTACAAATAATTAAATCAGAACTTAATTGAACTATTCAATAATATGGAAATATGTTTTAAGTGATAATACATGTATAACCCAATGGAATTGTTTGTCAACTCTGGGAGAGAGAAGAAGAGGGAGACGACATGAATCATATAACTTTGGAAAATTTATGTGTAAATTTGTTATTGGAATAAAATAAGGATAAAATTTCAAAAAACATTTTAAAAGAACTATTCAAGGTCAGACTGAAATTCACAGATCTGAACTTGGCAGAACATAAGACAAAGAAGATTCCCAATGGGGTTTTCCTCCCCCTCCCCCTACTCCACAGCAAATTATATTGATCCCTGAAGAAGAGAGTGGCATGCTCTGTGTTTCTCTTTTATGTAACTACTTAAGTTTATGTAGAGAAGAAACAAATGTTTACAAGACCAACCTGAATTAAAATGAATGAATTATCCTAGAATAAAGAACAATTATATATATAATGAATTATATTGATATCTACCAAATGTATTTTTCAACTTCAAAAAGACATAAATATGAAAGAGAAGAGACAGGTCCCCCCCCCCCTTTTGTTTTCTTTCACTGTTGGTTCTTGTTTAAAAAGAACAGTTTTTAGTTGTTGATTTTTCCCTCTCTGGAAAAATATTTAGACTGTCAAATAGTATTGATTTAACTGTTGGTCCTCTAGATATGGGGGTCTTAATCCCAAGAACTGATATTTGTCCAATAATAGTTAAAGAAATTGATCCACATTACAATGACTTCTTCTTGCTATGAATGGAATAATACATTATAATGATGTTGCAGTTTAAGAAAAATGTTGTTCATAGTTAAGTTTCATTATGTGCCCAAAAGCAACAAGAAATACCATTCCGTGGAATATTAGGTCATTTTGTGCTGCAGCATTCATAATAAGCACAAACAAAAGGACCACCATGAAGGTAATTGTAGTTTATGTGCCAAGATCTGCTGTGGAGGAAGAGACAATAGGAGAATTCTATGAAGAATGGAATGAAATGCTCCAAGTAAAGGCAACATATACTTTGTAACTTCAGTGCTAAGGTAGGATTGAGGGAGGGAGTTGAAAAATATGCTGGAAAATATGGCACAGAATTAAGATCTGAAGGAGTCTAAAGATTGGAGATTTGGCGATTACACAGATGTCTCATGCTAGTACACCAATATTTTTTTTTAAACCCTTACCTTCTGTCTTGGAGTTAATACTGTGTATTGGCTCCAAAGCAGAAGAGTGGTAAGGGCTAGGCAATGGGGGTCGTGACTTGCCCAGGGTCACACAGCTGGGAAGTGGCTGAGGCCAGATTGGAACCTAGGACCTCCCATCTCTAGGCCTGGCTCTCAATCCACTGAGCCACCCAACTGCCCCCTACACCAATATTTTTTGAAGAAGAAAGTTGAAAACTATTGTACATGGCAAGAACCACATAATAACATGCCCCCCTCCAAGAAATTGGTTATGAATGTTTGAGTCATTCCTGAGTCAGATGTGTGTAGCCACATTATTAAATTTACATGAGCAAAGATAAAAATCAAAGCCAAATTTGAAGAAAAAATTAAAGTGAGAAAATGCATTATATATAGGTATATGATTTGGGGTTTGGGTTTTAAAAGATTACTGTACTGGACAATTCGGAGGGACTTATGAGAAAGATCACTATCCACATTCAGAGAAAGAACTGTGGGAGTAGAAACACAGAAGAAAAGCATTTGATTGATCACATGGTTTGATGGGATGGTTGGGGATGTAGACTCTAAATGAACACTCTAGTGCAAATAGTAAAAATATGGAAACAGGTTCTGAACAATGATACATATGAAACCCAATGGAATTGCTCATTGGCTCCAGAAGGGGGCAGGGAGGAGAGGGGAGAAAGGACATGAATCATGTAACCATGGAAAAAATATTCTTAATTAATTAAATTAAAAAAATAAAATATTATGGCATTATGAAAATGAATAATATGGAAATAGAATTTGAGTGATAATATATGTATAACTTAGTGGAATTGTTTGTTAGCTCCAGGAAGAGGGAAGGAAAAAGGGAGTGAGACATCAAGAATCATGTAACCATGGAAAAATGTTTTAAAATTAAAATAAAATCAGAAAATGCATTATAAGTTAAAATAGCGTCAACCTAACCTATTCAAAGTGTTGATCCCAAGAAATAGAAAATATGAAAGATATTGACCAAGACATCTTTATCAGCACGTCCTATAGAAATCTAACCATTGTCAAATATTTATCGCAGTGAGAAGTCCCCCAAAACTCAGAAATCATCTCAGCTAGCCATCATTTGATCTCCTTGCCAGACAAAGACATGACAGCTAAGGGCAACACTGGTTTAAAATATAATCACTTAAAATAGTTTGTGAAGAAGAATGGTAGATTATTAAAAATAATATGTGTATGTGTGTATATACATACATACATGTACATGTGGAAAATAGATTAACTGTAACATATACATGCATACCAGTGCACAGATACATGTGTGTGTCTGTGTATTGGGCACACAGTGAAGATTGACAGTGAACTAGGTCCAAAACTGAAAAGAAGAAAAAAGACCAGATTGCCCTTAGAAAATTTTAATCATTCAGACTATTCCTTGAAGCAAAATTCCATCTTTTTAGTCCCTGTTTTTTAAAAATTATTCATTAATTTTGCTTTCACTCAAATATTCACATATACAAATGAGGACAACCAAAATCACAAACAAGTTCATGATAATCAAATAGCCAACTTCTTTTTTTTTTTTAACCTTCACCTTCTGTCTTGGAGTCAATACTGTGTATTGGCTCCAAGGCAGAAGAGTGGTAAGGGCTAGGCAATGGGGGTCAAGTGACTTGCCCAGGGTCACACAGCTGGGGAGTGTCTGAGACCAAATTTGAACCCAGGACCTCCCATCTCTAGGCCTGACTCCCAATCCACTGAGATACCCAGCTGCCCCCAAATAGCCAACTTCTAAATGAAAACTGTTGTGGAATAGAATAGCCAACCTAAAAAAGCCTCAAACCTGGAATCAAATTCACAAGAGAACCCAAAGTGGTTGTGAGTGATCGTAGGTGTGTCTGTATCCTTCTGTGATTAGGCATTTGACCATCTGCATTAGCATTAATCCTGCTGCACCAGCTTGGTCTATCTTATTTACCAAGCATTTTATTACCCTTCAGTATTGTCTTGCTCCATCCAGTTACCATGATTGTAATACCAACAACAACTTTCCCATGATTCTATTCGGCTATGAATCATGGAGCAGCCACACCATCCCTGAAGAATCAAAATGCTGGTGGCCCAAATACAAGGCAATGAAGAAATGTATGGTATGCATGGAGAGGTGGCAGCAAATTATTCATGATAACTTGCACTTAAATGCAAAAGATATCCTACGGGATGTGCATGATTAGCAAAGAAGATGAGCTGACCAGGAATAAGGGATGACAGATGAACGGGCCAAAGATTGCAATGGTAACCACGTACGGTAAGGAATTTGACATCTGGGTGCCACCCCTGTAGAAGATTTATTGGAAGACAGGGACTGGAGTCAAATAGACTAAGAGAGCCTCACAGTCTGTCCCCTTTGAGATAGTATTCATCTCATTAAAGAATGGCACCACATAGGGCAGCTGGGTAGCTCAGTGGATTGAGAGTCAGACCCAGAGACAGGAGGTCCTGGGTTCAAATCAAAACTCGTGTGGAAATTTATTACATGTAATTGGTTAAAAAATAATAATAATCAAAACAACAAAAAAGAATATACAATAGAAAGAATATTTGTTTGGGAGTCAGATCTGTGTTTGAATCCTGCCTCTGATACCATTTTTCTAAACTTCATTAATAATAATAATAATAATAATAGGTGGCAGCTGAATGGCTCAGTGGATTGAGAGCCAGACCCAGAGACAGGAGGTCCTAGGTTCCAATCTGGCCTCAGACACTTCCTAGCTGTATGACCCTGGAGAAGTCACTTGACCCCCATTGCCTAGCCCTTACCACTCTTCTGCCTTGGAACCAGTACATAGTATTAATTCTAAGGTGGAAGATAAGGGTTTAAAAAATAATAATAATAGCAGCAGTACTAATAAAGCACCTACTATATGCCAGGCATTGTGCTAAGATAACATTTCTGTTGATCTTCGCAATAACCTGGGGAGGCAGATGCTGTTCTCTGGACCTTATTAGTTTCTTCACCTGTAAACTGAGGTGGTTGGACTAGATAGTGGAATGGAAGTTGGGGAGCATATTTTAGGGTTCAAAAAGGGTCGTTTGTGATCTTGAAAGAGGAACAGGTATTACTGAGGGACAGTGAGGTCCAGGCTGTGAACGGTCCCAGAGGTAATGAATGGGAGAAAGGGAGAGAAGGAAAGTTGGTGCTCCAGCAAGAAAGGATCTAGCTGGTTGCCTCATGCTTCTTTGTATCCCTGGTGCCCAAAGTGCAGAGTGTAGGATGCAGTAGATACTAAATTAGCATACTGTGATTAGAGACCAAGAAATGCTACAGGAAATCGGGAGGTTAATCCTTATCTTCTTGACCTCCATGTGTAGCCACACGTTTTCTGAGATGTGTTTAAAGTAACCACTGAAAAGATCTGATGTTCCCTAACACTGTGTTCCTTTCCTTTTTAAGCCTGAAGCTTGTTCCTTCTGAAGCAACTTGCTGATTACAACACCCAGTGTGCCTTTAGAGAGGGGTTTAAAAGCTTATCTGGGGAGGTGGGCAGGGATTATTATCCCTGTTTTGCAAAGGGTGAAGGTGACATCCAGGCTACCCCTAAACCTTGAAAGTAGAAAGATAATGCCCTTAAAAAGGGATATTCTTGCCCTGAGCTATTAGAAATAAAAGTATTGGGGCTGAAATTCTCCTTTCGGTAGAGAGATGGGGGGCCCTTGGGTGTGGAAGGTCTCTGGTTTTGTTTCTTTTATACTATCAACCATGGATCCTGTGTTGACAGACTTTATTGAGATACTTTTTTGTTACAAGAGAATTTTTTTTTTTAACTCTTACCATCCATATGGTATTGGCTCCAAGGCAGAAGAGCAGTAAGGGCTAGGCAATGGGGGTCAAGTGACTTGCCCAGGGTCACACAGCTAGGAAGTGTCTGAGGCCAAATTGGAACCTAGGACCTCCTGTCTCTGGGTCTGACTCTCAGTCTACTGAGCCATCCAGCTGCCACTTATTATTATTATTAATGAAGTTTAGAAAAATGGTATCAGAGGCAGGATTCAAACACAGATCTGACTCCCAAACAAATATTCTTTCTATTGTGCCATTCTTTTTTGTTGCTTTGATTATTATTTTTTACCAATTACATGTAATAAATTTCCACACAAGCTTTGATTTGAGGTCACATTTGAACCCAGGACCTCCTGTCTTTAGGTCTGGCTCTCAATCCACTGAGCCACCCAGCTGCCCCCTCAAGGGAATTTTCTAGAGAGGTGAATATGATTGTGATATAAAAAACAAAATGCATGAATACATACCATTTGAAAAGTAAATAAAGTTCTTTGTGGATTCTAAAATGACAAGGATGCAAAGAAAAATTTTGAAGCCCTGGTCGTTTCAAAAGTGATAATTGTTTTTCATTTTTATTTGTAGAGATTTTCTTTTACCAGATATATGGAATAACAATTTTCCAAAATTATAAGATCCAAATTGTCTCCCTCCTTCCTTTCCCTCCCTCTGTTGGAGATGATAAGCAATTTTATCTGAGTTATACATATATTGTTATATAAAACATACTTTCATATTGGTTATTGGTGTAAGAGAATACTCATATAAAATCAACCTCCCCCAAATAAAATCCCCAATAAACAAGTGAAAAATTGTATGCTTTGATCAGCATTCTGGCTCCACCAGTTCTTTCTCTGGAAGTGGATAAGATTCTTTGTCCTAAGTCTTTCAGAATTGTCCTAGATTATTGGGTTGCTGAGAATAGCTGGGTCTTTCATAGCTGGTCATTGAACAATATTGCTGTTATTATAGACAATGTTTTCCTGGTTCTGCTTATTTCACTCTGTGGGTGATTGTTTTTCCAATCATTATGGTTAAAATACACTAAAATTTTACTTGTGAGGGCAGCTAGGTGGCTCAGCGGGTAGAGAGCCAGGTCTGGAGACAAGAGATCCTGAGTTCAAAAGTAGCCTCAGATGCCTACTAGCTGGGTGACTCTGGACAAGTCACTTATCCCCAGATGCCTGTCCTCTATCTTCTTCTGCCTTGGAATCAATACTTAATATCATTTCTAAGGCAGAAAGTAAGGGTTTAAAACAATTTTACTTGTACTGAGCAGGATGGTGCAGGCCTATAATCTCTACTACAGGGATAGGCTGAGGTTGAGAGATCTTTTGGTCTCAGGAGTTCTAAGTTACAATAGGGGTGTTGGCATGTCTGACACCAGTATGGTTAGCCTGGGAGTGGGAGATTACTGGCTGCTTAAGAAAGGACAAATCAGCCCAGGCAAGTTAGAAACGAAACAGGTCAAAGTTTCTGTGCTGATCACCATGGGACTAGGCATGTGAGTAGCTACTGGATTTCTAGCCTTATTCTTTCCTCCATCTTTTTATCTCATTGAGACTAGAAGATAGATCAAAGAAAGAAGGAAAGGAAGGAAGGGAGGGAGGAAAGGAGGGAAGAGAGAGAGGGAGAGAGAAAGAGAAAAAGAAAAAAGAGAGAAAGAAAGGAAGAAAGAAAGAAGGAAAGAGGAAGAAAGAAAGGAAGGAAGAAAGGAAGAAAGGAAGGAGGAAGGAAGGAAGAAAATGTACTTTTTTATCAAAGTGAGTACCTATTAAATGGAAAATAGTTGAAAAATAATGGCATAAAAATAAAACTTTATTATACTGTGGGAAATGATGAAATGAACGGATTCAGAATAACCTGGGAAGACTTCTATGAACTGATGTAGTAGATTGCAGTGAGAAAAAGCAGAACAATTTATTCAATGATGACATTATAAAGGAAAATAACTCTGAATGTCTTTCAAGATTTGAATAATCCCTGCTTACCTCCTTGACTTTGAAAGCTCCTTTGAACCATTAATGAGGGAACTGGTGTAAAGGTTAAAATTATGGTTGAGACTGAATGTAATAATTATATTTGGTCGCCAAGGATTTTATTTATAAAATCCTAATGAAACACCCAAACTCAGCTGGAAATTTTATGGTGATTTAATTGATATAGTGGAGGAGATTAAGAAGAAGGAAGAAGGAAGGGGCTAGTACCAGGTGGGAAGATTAGGAGATCTAGAAAGTAAGGTTTTGAGTGTGAAGGAGGAAAGAATCAGCCTGACTTCCAAAGGGGCTCAGCTAAGATGCCTGAACCTGAAACAGCTCAAGGGCAAAACTCACCGCCAAACTGTAAACCTTGAAATTTCTCAGACTTGTGAATGTTAAGAATTTCCCCATTGGACTGGGAACATTCCCCATTTTGATGAGAAAACTCCTTGCTATGGGAGGACCTCTACTCCACCCTTACTTAAGATTGCTTTAGGGGAGAAAAATCCTTGCTATGGGAGGACCTCTACTCCACCCGTGCTTGGGACTGCTTTAGGGGAGAAAAATCCTTGCTAAACAATGAAAGTACTTGGACCCATGCTTATAACGAGGCAAGGAGTTCTTTGAGCCATGCCTATTTTTTGGAATTGATACAATGAGATGCTAGGTACCTAAAAGGGTCGGGCAAGTTTTCTTTTAATGAGATTAGTTGACTCAGCTGTGTTTTCACTGGTTCAGACTTACTGAGGAGATTGGTCAACTTAGCAGAAATTCAGATGGGCAGTCCTTTGGAAAACGTCTACAGTGATTGGTAGATGTAAGGACTTAGGGGAGGTGACATAGGAGAAAAACCTCCTATATAAGAAAAGGAATCTCTTGAGCAAGGGATCCTTGGAGGCTTGGAGAGGCTTGGAGATCCTTGGATCCTTGGAGATAGATCCTTGGAAAAGAAAAGATCCTTTTGGAGGATCTCTGATGAGGATCGCTTGGGAAGAATCTCTTGAGAGAGGCTCTGGAGAAGGGAAGCTCTTGGAGGACAATCTCTAAGGAGGTCTCGCTGGAGCTCCTCTGAGGGGACTCTGTCCCTCTGGAGGCTCTGGAGAGAGGCCCTTTGGAACAGTCTCTGGTTGGAAGACTCTTTAAGGAGGATTCTGGCTGTAACTCTCTCTGGTGAAGTCAGCTGAGATGGAGCTGGCCTGGTGTCACTAGAATCCTTGCTTAGACAGACCTTGTGGTGAGTGTTAAAAGACTGACTGACTGATCTCTCTCTCTCTTAAGACTCAGGTCTAGGCCATGTTGGCTTAAGGCCCTTCATACTTATTTCCTTTTTCTCTCTTTCTCTCTTTTCTTTAATTCCACATTTGTATTAATTAAAGTCTATAAAACCCAGTTGACTTGGGTATTTGAATAATTGGGAATATTTCCCTGGAGACCACCTTATATTTGATTGAAAACCAAGACACTGTAGTGAAACATATTTTCTGCGGTCAAATTTACTCACCCTCTCTTATATCTATCATAATTTATATCTTCCACCATTTTAACTCACTACAGTTTACAACATCACTCTTTTAACTGTTACAGTTTAAGGCCTTCAACCATTTTAAATCTAACAAAACCCAGGCAAATAATTGCCACCACTACAAGATGTTGGAATACCTAACATGCTGCCAGCCAGAGTCACCTCTCCAGAAAAAGAGGAAGAGAGCAGAAGTGACATGTCTTATATAGACGGTTTTACGTCACTTTCCTGCGTCTCATCTGTACCAATGATCGCTTAGCTTGACTTAGGACAGCCCAGGGGTTTGTCTGTTGGTCTGCACATGTCTGTTGAAGGCCATTTCCTCAGATAATTAAATCTTGAGTTTGATGCAGGCATTCCTGACCTTGTTAAACTAAGTAGGATGGAGAAATGTAGAGTTTCCAAGACCTGATTCTGTCATTCCAAGTATCTCCATTGTTACTGATCAGGAAATAGCTAAATCAGATCTTCTAAAGTACAGTCTGATTAGGGTAGAATAGTTTTAAAATTCACACTGGCCAATGATACCCTAGTCCTTAAGTGCAGATTTGGCATGCTTAGCCTGTGGCACCCTTCTCCCCCTCCTCACCCCCTTTAGAACATGGGTGAGTATGCCATCGCAGTTTCCTTAAACCATATTTCATTTTAAAGAAAAGGCTTTTTGCTTGACTGTTGGCCAACATGAACCCTTTTCCCTGCCTGGCTTCTCAAGTAAGGAAGCCTGGAGTGGGCAGGAGAGTGCCAGCAGCTTGGTCTTCACTCTTGGGTACACACAAAGTCATGAGCATGTGGCCCTGCTATTGCTTTTCTGTCCGTTGTATCTCTTTTTTCCTGCTCTTCGGTGATAGAGAATTGGTGATGGAGACATACTTGTATCCTTGTGAACTTCAAAAAGTCAGAAACTCATACTAGAATTATCTATCAGCTGAGCTATTGATTTGCTCGAACAGCAAGATATCAGGGGTCCTGGGAGTGCAAATAGTTAAACCTCATCAGAAGAAACTCTTCCCCTGGTTATGCCTAAAGTGGAAGTGAACTCGGTGGGTGAATGCTTTTAGCAATTCCTTTAAAGCTGAGTCCACTTTCCTCTGGGACTGAGTGGTAGAAGGGAGAGTGAGCCTCTGGGTGTTGGAGGGGGGGTGAAAATGAAGCCTTTGTAATTTCTATTTTTTTCTATATTTCTTCAGTAAATATCCTTATGTAAGAAGACAAAACAGGAAAACAGGAATTTAAAGATTATTTACATGTCAAGATAGCAACAGATTGGTGGGCTGATCAGTAGAGACTGGCTAGGGATTCAAGGTGGAGCCAGCTTTTGTTGATAATTTTCATGTGATAAAGACAATTCAGATCGGTGCGGTCTGCATCAGCAAAAGGGGAGAGGGCCGTTGCCTCTCCGCTCTTCCCCAAGGTAGCAGGTGTGTGATGTTTAATGGGTAGGAGATGATGCTAACAGGTAGGAATGTTCTGCTCACTAACTGTAATATAAAAGCTGCCAACTGAGTGAAGCATCCCCCAATACAGGCTCCTGCGACACTGATTGACAAACAGGCCTGGGAACAATGGGGTCACTGAGTCAGCATAACTTTCAATAGTTACGAGATACTGAAAACTCTTCACTGGTGATTGATATTGGGGAGAACATATCAGAATTGAAGCTTGAGTCAAGGGTATTAGCAAGATACCCCCTAATTTTTAGCAGCTCTTTTTGCCGTAGCAAAGAATTGGCAGAAAGATGGGAAACCAAAGGAATGCCCATCAATTGGGGAATGGCTGAACAAGTTGTGATATATGGTTGTAATGGAAGACGATTGTGCCATAAGAAATGATGAACAGGATGCATTCAGAAAAACCTAGAAAGACTTATATGAATGGATGCAAAGAAGTGGGCAGAACCAAGAGAACATTATATACACTAAGAGAAATGCTGTACAGTGATCACCTAGGAAGGACTAACTATTATCAGCAAACCAAGGTTCCAAGATAACCCCAAGAGACTCATGATGAAAAATGCTATCCACTGCCAAAGAAGGAAATGTTGGAGTGTGATTGCAGATCAAAGCAGGCCATCTTTCACTTTACTTCCTTTGTGAGATTTTTATTATATGTGTCTTCTTTCACAGCAGGAGGAATATGGAACGATGTACAAACATGACAGCACTGACACAGCCTATATCAGACTACCTCTCAGAGAGATGGGGAGGCATGGAGGGAGGGAGAGAATCTGAATTACAAAATGTCAGATAACAATTGTCAAAAATTATTTCTACTTGTAATTAAAATAAGAAAGGAAAAAAAAAAGAAAGATACTCCCAATGCCTGGGGGGCACCTCTAGAACCCAGAGAGGAAGATTCAATCAAATCCTCAGGATCCAACTTGCCAATAAGATTGAGGACTCCCAGAGCTTTTAAAGGCTACGTATAAAAGCTATATGTGCACAGTGGTATTGTCAGCAGAGAATGGGAAGAAGTTCAGAGCCTGATACAGACAATAGATGGGAGATATAAAGTTAAATTGAAATAGACTTTAAAAAAATCTTTACTTTCCATCTTGGAATCAGTATTGTATATTGGTTCCAAGGCAGAAGAGCAGTAAGGGCTAGGCAAGGGGGGTTAAGTGACTTGCTCAAAGTCACACAGCTAGGAGGTATCTGAGGACAGATTTGAACCCAGGACCACCTATCTCTTGGCCTGTCTCTCAATCCACTGAGCCATCTAGTTGCCCCCTTGAAAATTTCAAATGAGCTTAAGCTAAAGGTAGTGGAGATTTATTTTCATATGTGTGCTTTGCTTCTATTCTTTGGGGAAGCATTCACATTTATCAAGTTCATAAGAATCAAAAGAAAAATATTTTCAAAAAGAATATTAACTTGGCTTGTTTATAGTGACATTTATAAATGTTTATGAAGATATTTTGCTCCCTGACTTGCTGCTAAAGAGAGTGTCTCTTAGGCAGCCGTGTGATGGTAGAAAGATTTGGGGAGTCATTCAAGAAACACTCTGAGTGGAACTATATATATATAATACAGTGTATGTATATATACTGTATTTTTAAAAGAAATATATGCACTTTATATATGTATATATATATATATATATATATTGAACTTGGTTGGTGAATGCCTTTTAGCAATTTCTTTAAATCCGTATATATATATATATATATATATATATATATATATATATATATATATATATATATATACACACACACACGTACGTACACACAGCATTTTTTTTTTTAAGAAAGATAGTCACTGCCTTCCAGGAGCTCACAATATAATGGGGGGGGGAGTCGGGGGGCATATATAAAGGGAAGCTGGAAAAGCGTGAGGGGGCTGGGTTGGGATAAATTACAGGGCGCCTGGGCAGACAATCCAAGGGAGTGAAGCCAGGTGGGAAATGAAGAAATGGACAGCCTGGGCACGCATGGAGGTTCTGGGAAGAGCTCTTGACACAGAGGGAAGGAGAGGGACCCCAAGGGCAGACGAGGTGCTGGTTCTAGGGCTGAAGGGGTCTTGCAGGATGGTGAGCCTCCTGGGACTTGATGGCAACGTCCTGAAGAGCGATGCCCTATGGGAAATGAAGAGGGGTAGCAAGACCACCTCTGATTCTGAAAGACCTGGGGTTCATTGTCACCTCTGACATGTATGGACTGTGTGATCATGTGCAAGTTATTTAGCTCCGCACTAGAGGGGAGGGCAGGCTGTGGGTGCTGCGTAGTCTGCCCTTAGCCGGTTAGCAAAGAAGGCTCTCCTTTAGATGAACTGATAGCTCTTGTTGGGTGCCACCCTTTTATTTTGAGGCTCTGTATATAGCTTACTTGTGGAAACTTGGTCCTAGGAAACCAATAATGTCGTTCCTCCTTTTCAAAGAGGATCGGTGACATCATGGGGTGATGTTGTGACTTGTTTGTAAATTGGATTTAATCATGACGGAATTGTACTAAGTCATCAGCCTCCTTCTCTGTTCCAGAGTCATCGAGGTCCTGCGGCAAGACAAAAGCCAGGATGACTGCTGATGGCCCTGGATGCAGTAGATGACCTTGGCGGCTTCTGTGTGTGACCAAGCTCTAACCACAACCCCTGCCTGCTTCAGCCCCTTTCTGGTCCTTGGACCATATTGTTATCATCTACACATTCCACCCAGGGATGTCTTCACATGCCCACAACACTGTACATCCCCCTAACTCACTGACAGGTTTGAAAGTACCCCAGAAAAAACAAAACAAAACATGATCATCACATTTTAAGGTATTTGAAATACTAAGTCACAGCTATTTACAGCTATGATTAGGTATCAATCAACTGGATTAGCAGATCTATTCAAAATAATTGAGTCTCCTCGAATGTAACATCCCTAGGGGCAACTGAGTGGCTCAGGATTGTGAGCCAGACTGGAGGTCTTGGATTCAAATCTAACCTCAGACACTTCCTAGCTGTGTGACTCTGGGCAAGTTGATTAACATCCATAGCCTTGGCCTTACTGCTCTTTTGTCTTGGAGCCAATACACAGTATTGATTCCAAGGTGGGCAGTCAAAGGTTTAAAAAAAATGTAATATCCTTGTTATAGGACTGAAGAATAAGACTAAATTGCAGAAAATTCCACCAAAAATTTCCCCTGCACAGGGCCACACTTTATGTCAAATCCAGGCTCAGACACTTACTAATTGTATGACCCTAAGCAAGTTGTTGAACCCTATTTGCCTCAGTTTCTTCATCCATGAAATGGACTGGAGAAAGCAAAACATTCCAATATCTTTGCCAAGAAAACCCCAAATGGGGGTCACCAAAAGTCAGACATGACTGGAAAGGACAGAGCAATCTCTTAGGTCCCTACTTACTCTAAATTTGTGGTCTTGTGTGTGACCCTTAAATTTTTATTGAATGAAGTTTGAGTCCTTAGGCTTTTTCTTTTTTAAGTATTTTACCTTCCATCTTAGAATCAATGCTAAGTATCAGTTCCAAGGCAGAAGAAGAGTAAGGGCTAGGTAATTGGAGTTAAGTGACTTGTCCAGGGTCACACAGCTAGGAAATGTCTGAACCCAGGACCTCCCAGTCTCCTGGCCTGGATCTTTGTAGCTGCCCCTGAGCATGGACTTTCTTTCTAAATTTCCTTTTCCTTTTTAGAAGGCAAATCCTTTAAACCTTCAGAACGACAACAAAATTCAGAAAGAAAAAAGAATCCTCCAAGTTTGCACATTTCCCCATTGCAACACCCCCATCTAGTGGCTTTTTCAGAAATTGCCTCCACTGCCTTAACCTATCAACGGCACGACCCGCTTCCTTTCCGGGTACTTGGATTCCCAGCCGCCTGCGCCACCTCTTACCTGAAACTCTAGCTGATCCTCTCTCCAGGTCACCAGAATCCCGAGGTGACAGGTGTCACTCCCACTTCGGAATCCCATCCATTCTTTTTTAATGGCTCGGTTTCCCTTCGTGGCTTAGGTCTTAGGCTGAAAGTCCAGAGCCATCCCCGATCTCGGCAGAAGGCTTAGCCTTGGCCATTTCTGGCTTGGGCACGTTGAGCCCTTCTTCAGCGTCCTGGTGGCCTCCCATCGCTGGAGGTTTGCATGACAGACTTAGGCAGGCGAGGAGCAGAAGGGATTACGGGTGAGCCGCCGCCTCTAGCTCCCGGGAGCAATAGCTCAGCCATCAGATGCCATGGGGCTGCCTTCTCTGTTATGAAACCCTTGAACCCGGAGTGGCCGGAGATGCAGCCCTGAGCCTGACAATGCTCAGGAGCTCCCCTTTCTCTCTCAAGGCTCGGGGTCCAGAACTCTTGTTGGGATCAAGGGGTTCGGTACACATATAACTATTATTATAATATCAATAATAATAACAAGTGATGATGAGTTATAATAACATTTGTAGACTGCTTTAAAGTTTATAAATCTTTATAAATATTAGTTTAGTCTCACAATAACCCTGGAAAGTAGATGCCGTTATGGTCCCCATCTTCTGGATGAGGTCATTGTGATAAAATAACATTAATTAAGTAACTTGCCCAGCTAGTAGATGTCTGAGGTCAGATTTGAACTCAGGTCTTCACACTGGTCCAGTTTTAACCACTGCACCATCTCATTGTCTGATGGAGAGCTCAACCTGGAATCAGGAAGATTGGCATGTGAATGCTTAGATGCTTACTAGCTATGCAACCTTGGTTGTCCCTTAACCTCTGTGCCTCAGTTTCTTTATTTGTTAAATGAAGAGTTTAGATTTGATGGTTTCTGAAGTTCCTGTTAACCTCTAAATCTATGGTCCTATGAACTACGTGGCACCTCTCTAGGGCTAGGTCCAGGAACTCTTGCTATTTCACTGCTTCTCTAGGTCTACCATGGTTCTCTGGTTCTCTTGGTTCTCTGGAACCAAGGGGAGGAGAGTTAGTTGGTTCTTGGAGGAAGCTGTGTCAATATGCTGGTCTCTCTCTCAGAAACCAAAGTTTATCAAATCTGGCCTCAGGTACTTCCCAGCTGTGTGACCCTGGACAAATCACTTGACCCCCATTGTCTAACCCTTACTACTCTTCTACCTTGGAACCAATACACAGTATGGATTCCAAGACAGAAGGTAGGAGTTTAAAAAAATAAAAAGAAAGAAACCAAAGTCCACTCTTGGGTTTCTATGTCCTTTGATCTATGCTCAGTTTTCTCCAGATCTCTACTAAAAAAGTTGGAGGAAAGGGGCCAATACTTCTAGAATAAAGGGACTTGGATTCAAATCTCACTTCTGACACTAGCTGTGTGATGATGGGAAAGTTACTTAAACCCTGGTTCTGCCCTCAGTTTCCTCAATGATAAAATGTGGGGGATGGGGGCTAAATGGTTTCTGAGATTTCTTCCAATTCTCAGTTTATGGTTCTGTACCCCCAAGAAAAACTATTGGATTTGAAGTTAGACCTTGTTTGGAATCTCAGCTCTTCTATGTATTACCTAGGTGATCTTCGGATGAATCTCAGTTTCCTTAACTCTAAAATGAAGGGCTTGAACTAAGCTGCTCTCTGAGGAGCACCATTTCTGGACCAGGAATGTTTCCTTCCTAATCTCTACCTCTTAATTTTTCCTAGATTTCTTGAGAGTCAGCTCAAGAGTCACCTTGGGAAGGAAATCTTTATTGGTCCTTCTATCACCTTGTAGCTTCCCTTCCCAAGTCACCTTCTATCCACTTGGTGTGTACATGAACCTGTTCCTTTATACATTATTTCCTCCATTAGAATGGAAGCTCCTTGAGGGCAGAGATTGTTTTATCCCTTTCTTTCAATTTCCATCACTTAGCACAGCATCTGACAAAATAAACACAAAGTATTTAGCTATGGAGTCTGTGAGCTTTTGTACAGATCCAAATTGGTTGTAAATGACAAAAACCCTGGCTAAGGATGTGGGATCCTTCTCCTAAAAGTCTGAGATTTCCTTTCAGAAAGGAAACATCAGGACCAAGAGAACTACTCTGTCTACCCTTCCCATGCCCCAGGAGTCCAGGGAGTAGGGCAGGGGTATGTCTTCTAACAGGATCTTCTCCAGAGGGGTAGGACCCTATCATGATGTGCTAGCATCTAGGGGCTCTCACCCCCATTTACACCCACCCCATCTGTATATAAACCAGTAAAATCTGGTAGGAAAAAAATAAAGAATATTCTTGGCTGTGTTAATGTATTTAGAAATAGAGAAGTGTTGCACAGAAGAGGTTTTACAAAAGAACAAGAAATCTAAGGAAGTTACAAAAGAAAAGGTTAGTGTATGTGTGTGCTGGGTTCGGGAGTTGGTTCACAAATCACAGAATGATCAGAGGACCTCAGATTTGGGAGGGATTTTAGAGGTCATCTAAGTAAAATCTTAACCTTAAAAAGTATTCCGTTAAGGGGGGCAGCTAGGTGCCTCAGGCATAAAGGTGGCAAGTCCTGGGTTCAAATCTAACCTTGGACACTTCCTAGTTATATGATCTTGGGCAAGTCACTTAGCCCCCATTGTCTAACCCTTACCATTCTTCTGCCTTGGAACTAATACATAGATAGTATTGATTCTAAGATGGAAGGTAAGGGTTTTTAAAAAAAAGAATCAGAGTACACTGTGCTGAGAGTTTGGGGGATGCAAAGAAAGGCAAAAGAAAAAAACCCCAAACCAATTATTGCCACCAAAAAGCTTATATCCTAATGAGAGACATAGCATGTAAACAATATATTTTAGAAGATCTCATCAGGGTAAATTGAAAGCCATTGCATCAGGAAGGCACTAACATGGTGAGGATTTGAGACTGGGAAAGACTTTTTACAGAGGGAAGAAAGAATCTGAACTTTTTTTTTAAACCCTTACCTTCTGCCTTAGAACCAATGGCTAGGCAATGGGGGTGAAGTGACTTACCCAGGATCACACAGCTAGGAAGTGTCAGAGGCCAAATTTGAACCTAGGACCTCCCATCTCTAGGCCTGGCTCTCAAACCACTTAGCCACCCTGCCCCCTGAACTGAATCTTGAAGGAAGCCAGAGATGGCAAAGGGAACAATGTGTGAGGAAGCGCAAGGATACCAATATTGCTGTGTGGAGGGGAGGAAAAAGAAAGAGGGAGGAAGATGGCCATTTTTTGAATAGATGTTTTCTAGAAGAGAAGTGCCCATTCTACTGTCTCTAGATAGCATCATTTAGCATTATCAAGGACATCTGTCACATTTGACCCTGAAGTTCTGGAAGGAGGATTCCCCTGTAGTAATAATAGTGAGAGAATTCAGATTCTAGCTGGGTGACCCTGGGCAAGTCACTTGACCCCCATTGCCTAGCCCTTACCCCTCTTCTGCCTTGGAACCAATACACGATATTGATTCTAAGACAAAAGGGAAGAGAGAGAGAGAGAGAGAGAGAGAGAGAGAGAGAGAGAGAGAGAGAGAGAGAGAGAGAGAGAGAGAGAAAGAGAGAGAGAGAGACAGAGGAAGTGTAGATTAAATTTAAAAGTGTGTCCTGAATACATTGTTTTTCTTTCTCAGAGAGCCAGGTTGTTACACATCTACTAGCATACCTTTTGTCTTCCAGTTCCAAAGCAAGAACTCTTTCACCCTGTCCAAATATACTCTCCTACAAGACTATAAACAATTACAAAATTCCCAAACCTCTTCAAAAGTTTTTTTTTTTAATTTGTTGTTATCTTTTGGTTTTATGTAACTTTTCACTCCTGCCCACCTAACTTTGCCCAGGGAGCCCTCCTGGGCAAGGATGAATAAGCAATAATGAAGAAAAAAGAGAGGAAGAAAAAAAGCAGTTTAGGGAAATTCAGCATCTTCAAACCAACTGTGACAGTGACAGTGTATTTATTGCCAAATCGCGTCCTTCCTCTTTTACTGTATCTCTCCTTTACCTGTCTTTCAGGCAGCTCCCATGCCACACCCTGGGCCAGGTCCTCATCCCTCTCTCTTGGGCTATTTCAATCGCCTTCAAACTGGTTGTCCTACTTCAAGTCTCTCCCACTCCAGGCTAGCTTTCGTTTGACTTTCCAAATGGTTTTCCTAACCCATAAGCCTGACCCATCTGCCCCGTGATTTCCAATGGTTCCCTAACGCACTTTATAAGAAATAGTGCTTCAAGTGGTTTTTCTAAAATTTGAAAAAGTAATTTTCTTGAATCTGTGGGGAAGGGAAGTCAGGAGGACTGGAAACTGAAAAGCCATTCAGGAAACTCCCATCAGGCTCGGGGTATTCAAATTCTTTTATATGGTACCAAAAATCAACATGCCTTCCAGGTGCCATACTAAGCAATGATTCAGCTCATCGCCAGTGTGACCTCTGAGTCAAGTGGGGCCCAGATACTTAGCCCTTCTCCAAGAGTACCTGGGAGAAGAAGTCACCTTGTGACTCATCCTCTAACAGGTACCTTGAATTCCTCTAAGGAATGTAGCAGTCACCAGATGAGCATTTTCCTCCTCCCTCTCTCTATATTCCTCAATACACCCATTGGTTTTTCAAGCTGGCCAAGACATCAGTTTATTCCTTGAGGTCCCAAAGCCCTTCAAACTGCTTTTCTGTCAAGGAATTTGTTTTGGTCCTCTCCTCTGTGAAGTCTTTTCTTCCAAGTCTGCTGCAATAGAAAAAACACTGGAGGCAGACCTTGGCTTCAAATCCCCACCATGACATGTGTGGGAACTAAAAAGCCATTTCAAGAAATTTCCCATCAGGTTCAGGGTATTCAAACTCTTTTATATGCTACAAAAAATCAACATGTCTTCCATGTGCCTTGGAACGATGACTTGGAGAAGTCATTGAACTTTGTTGTGCCTCCATTTTCTCATCTGTAAAATGAGAGCAGTTGTACTCAATGGCCTTGGAGGTCCTTGCCAGCTCTAAATTTAGAATCTAGAATTTTTGCTCCTGAGCTAATGTAGTGTTTATTGTCTGTGCCAAGGGTTCCTGATCAAGTAAGGAAGAAAAGAACATTTATTAAATGCCTACTAAGTATCAGGCTCTGTATTAAGCACTTTGCAATGATTATCTCATTTGATCCTCATGAAAACCTCAGAGGTAAGTGCTATTATGAATCCCCTTTTACAGTTGAGGAAACTGAGGCCGGGAGAAAGTCACCCTTCTGGTAAAGTGTCTGAGGATAGATTTGAACTTATATATAATTGACTCCAGGCACAGAGCTCTATCCCCTGCACCATGTGGCTAATGTGGAGTTTATGAACTTAACGAAAAAAATTTTTGTTAACTGCATTTCAATATAATTGGTTTATTTTTTAATCCTCTAGATTTCATTTTACACATTTAAAAACATTTTTTTGAGAAGGGGTCTATAGATTTTGCCAGACTAACAAAGGGGTCCATGACATAAAATGAGATTAAGAATCTGTGAATTACAATACACTCTATCTTGACTCTCATCCATCCATTGCTCATCTCTTACTCAACTATTTGATATAATTTAGTCTAGTGAAAAGAAAGATTGGACATCAGGAGACCAGAGTTCAAGTACTAACTTAATTACTAACCAGCTGTGAGATCTGGGAAGTTATTTTGCCTTTTCAGATTATTTTTTCAGGGAATGGGGCAGAACCAAGACCTCTTCCAACCCTAGCATTCTAGAATTATGAGTTTCCTTCTTGTGGAAGGCAACGATCATATGTCAAAGTCATCTTCATTATCCAAAGTATTCAATCCAGAGCTTGGCACAATAATGAGCCCAATTATTTGTTGACTGATTGAATCCAGTTACTCTGTCATAACTCACTTAACTCGTGCAGTATTTGGCATTGTTTCGAGGGACACAGCTCTGACTCAATAGTCCTGAACCACCTGTCAGGCTTTCCGCAAACCCTAACCCCAGGTCATGGTGTGAGAGATCAGCTATCAGTCAGCAAGGGCCTCTTCCCTTATGAAGGAGACCAAACAGACCCAAGTGGAGAGCTCCTAAGAGTTTTCTCTTAGCCATCAGCTAACCAGGCATTATGGCGCCATGAACAATTTTCTATCCCTGGACTCTAGAGAGAAATCTACAATCCAATGAAACAAATAGGTAGTCAGGCAATGAATCAGTGAGATTTATTAAACAAGAAGCCATTTGTTAAGTATTGCCTTAAATCCTGGGGATGAAAAAATCTGCAAAAGTGGTCCCTGCCCTCGAGGACATTCTACTCTCTGTCATGGGGGTACCAGGAACTCCAGAGCACCTTCCCTGGCACTGACCAGCTTAGAGAGCTACCTGGAGCATCCAGAGGTTGAGAGGCTCATCCAGAAGTCATCCAACCAATTATATGTTAGAGGCAAAACTGAAAACCCAGCTCTATCTGCCTCGACAGTCAGCTCTCTCTCCACTCTACCACTCTGATTCTCAATGGGGGAATATGTAAATAACTAAACTGTGTATAAATCGACTTACCTAGCTATACATTTTTTATAGAGGATACTAAGCACCTACTACATATGAGGCTCTGTGATATGGGCTGGGGATAAAAAAGGCAATAACTAAATAGTTCCTGCTCTCAAGGTGGGTGCTGGACCTCATTGGCAGTCTCTAGGTGCCTATAGATCCCTTCTTATAATACTGATTTTTAAAAAACACTTACTTTCCATTTTAGCATCAGTGATTCCACAGCAGAAAAGTGGCAAAGGCTAGGCAATGAGAGTTAAGTGACTTGCCCAGGGCCACATAGCTAGGAAATGTCTGAGGACAGATTGGAACCCAGGACCTCCTGTCTCTCAACCCAGCTCTCAATCCACTGAGCCACCTACCTAGCCCCATAATATTGTTTTTAAATGATAAATAACAGTTTAAAGATCTGTTCAACATATGGCAGCATACATCTTTGGCATGTTAGTGATGAATTGTCATTTGAATAGTAGAGGATAAAGGAGTTCAGAGGAGGGATGGATCACTGGGAGCCTGAGGGCTGGGGGAAGGCCACTTGCAAGTCATTTCCCCCTTTAAGCCACAATTTCCCCATCTCTTAAAATAGCCCTAGTTTTTCTGAACTGTATGACTCCTAAAGTCCCTTTGAGTTCTAACACCTCTATGAGAATTGGTGGTCCAGGGGCCAATCTAAGTCTAATTAAGTGTCCTAAGCTTTCAGGAAATATTCTTCTACCAATTCATCATGCCAATGTTTATCATGTTTTCTACTTAAGAGTGATTTCTCCATCTATTGACTCAGTTCTCTTGTTCACTATTCCTTCTTCCTTAGTTTACTTTCTGTGCACCTGGTTACACTTTATGTTTTTCCCTGAACTGGCTAGACTAGTTTTTTTTTCTTTTCTTTCTTTCTTTCTTTCTTTCTTTCTTTCTTTCTTTCTTTCTTTCTTTCTTTCTTTCTTTCTTTCTTTCTTTCTTTCTTTCTTTCTTTCTTTCTTTCTTTCTTTCTTTCTTTCTTTCTTTCTTTCTTTCTTTCTTTCTTTCTTTCTTTCTTTCTTTCTTTCTTTCTTTCTTTCTTTCTTTCTTTCTTTCTTTCTTTCTTTCTTTCTTTCTTTCCCTTCCTTCCTTTTTTATGTTTATCTTCCATTTTAAAATCAATACTGTATTTTGGTTCCAAGGCAGAAGAGAAGTTAGGACTGGACAATTGAGGTTAAGTGACTTACCCAGAGTCACACAGCAAGGAAGTGTCTGAGGCCACATTTGAATCCAGGACTTATTGCCTCTATCCACTGAGCCACCTAGTTGTCCCTAGACTAGTTTCTTTGAATCTCAAATCTAACCTAAGAAAAATGGTAAAATTCCATTTCTGAAAAAATAAAATAAAATAAATTTTAAAAAATTCCATTTCTGGCTTCCCTTTTCCTCGATTAGACCAGGCTTGAATAATCCTGTATAAGTCTTGGGATCAAAGGATTGTGCTTGAAGAGCCCTCAGAGAGTATTGATTCTGATCTTTCCATTTTATAGGAAAGAAAATTGAGCCCCAGAGAAATTATGGGACTTACCTGAAAATACATGAGCAGTATACATATTGGAGGCAGGATTAAAAAATAGGATCTTTGTTTTAAATCCAATGTTCTTTCCTTTTTCTTAAAAATAAAATAAAGATAAATAACCAAATACATATATAAAATATTACATAATCTTTATTGCTTAACAAAGTAGAATTAAATGAAATAATAGACAACAAACACCTGAAAATGCATTTAGTCTCTGTCCCTTTCCAAGTCTATTTGAAATTGTCACCTTTGGTTTTGTTTTCATTTGAGTGCATGTATATGCATCCACATATAAGTACACATATGCACAAATATATGAATGTGCATTTAAATGATTAATTCTTATACATATGTGTGCATAGACACATGTTGTACATATATATGAATGGATACATATCAGGGCTGAGGTGAGAATTGTCTTTTTTAATTACAATTTAATTTTTTCAATGAATAGAAATCTATTTGCTTTTCCTCCTACCTCATTGGGAAAAAAAGAACAACAATTTTTTTGCAACTATGATGTATCATCAAGCAAAACAAATTCTCTCAATGACTACATATATAAAAATACACGTCTCCTTCTGCCCAGTAAATCTGTCATATCTCTGTAATGGATTGCATGGTTCCTCATCAGTCCTCTGGAATCATGGATGGTCATTGTATTGATCATAGTTCTCATAGCTTTCAAAATTGTTTGCCTTTACAGGGTGGGTGTTACTGCATAAATTGTTGTGGTTCTGCTCATTTCATTCTTCATCTGCTCATAAAAGTCTTCAGAATTGTTCATTTTTATAACATTGATGCTACAGTATAAATTCCTATAAACATCAATGAATTCTTTTTGAGTGAATTTCACTGTGATAGGGAACTTCTTGAGAGGAATCCCCTTCCACATCAGCATCTGCAGTTTGACATAGAGTCTCAGAGAACTTCCTGGGGCATTGAAAATGACTTGCCCAGAGTCATTTAGCCAGTATGTGTCAGAGGCAGGATGAGAATTTGACTTTTCCTGCTTTAATAGCTGACTTGCTATCCACTACACTTACATACCTGTACCTCACAAGTCTTGATAATGATGAGAGGGATTCAATTATACAGGGAGAGCTAGAACTTCTCCCTGCCAGGACCAGAGAAGTTATTAATTTTAAAGAACCTTAATGATCATTTTATCCTTTAAATAGTGGCAGAACCAACAAGAGACATTGCATTTTTTACTTTACTGTCATTGACAGAAAGGGATGGGTCTCTTGGGGCAAAGTATCTACTACCCCCATCTTAGAATTTGTACTAAAGAAGGAAAGAAAGCTGGGACTAGTCCTGACGTGTACTCTAGATTTGGGGAGAGATTTCAAAGAGTTCAGAGAAAGAGAAAGTAGTCTAACATTTTATGGGGTTGACATCCCAAAGGCAAAAACTTCTAAAGAATGAAATTCTGAAAATGCAGAGAAAAATAATTCTGAATAGAGAGAAAATGTGCTTTGGTATAAAGAAGCCTCTGGTGCATTGTGCTGTGTTGGCTCCACCCAATTTAATAATTTTCTAATGACTTCTAACTCTCTCCTTACCTGTCCTTATTCCCATATCCAATCAACTGTGGAGTCCTGATATTTCTATCTCTATAACATCTTTCACATCCAGCACCTTTACTCTATTCACACAATTGCCACCTTAGTTTTTTTGTGGTTCCTTATCACCTCTTGTTTAGGCTATTGTAATCACTTCCTAATTGGTGATTTTATCTTATATTTTTCTCCACCTCAATCCATCTTCTACCTAGTTGCCAAATGATTTTCTTACACTTAGATTTTACCATATCACTCCCCAAATCAATAAATTTACAAGAATTCCTTATTGCCTCCAATAAAAAACATAAACCTCCCCCTTTCGGTTTTTAAAGCATCTTTACAATATGGTTCTAATTTATATTTCTAGCCTTATTATACCTTACTGTCCTTCCCACTCTCAACAGTCCAGATAAACTGGTCTTCTCTCTGTTCTTCACACAAGCCACTGTGTCTCCAGGTTCCCTGTCTTTGCAGTAGAAGTCTTGCATACCTGGAATGAACTCTTTCTTCACCTCCATCTTATAGAATGCCTAAGTCTTTCAAAAAGTAGTTTAAGGGGACAGCTGGGTATCTCAGTGGATTGAGAGCCAGGCCTAGAGATGGGAGGTCCTACATTCAAATATGGCCTCAGACACATCCCAGCTGTGTGACCCTGGGCAAGTCACTTGACCCCCATTGCCTAGCCCTTACCCCAATTCTGCCTTGGAGCCAATACACAGTATTGACTCCAAAATGGAAGGTAAGGGTTTTATAAAATAAATTGTAGACTTCCGGTCAAGATGGCGGCTTAGAAGCTGTGAAAGTTCAGACCTCAGAAACCCTTCCTTACCAATTGCAAACTGAGAGCTCCTAGGACACCAAAATTCAAGCTGAACAACAGGACAGACCCAGGGAACCCTCCTCCCTGACCTGGATCAAAAGGTATGGCCCCCCAAAAGCCAAAACCCTAGATCACTTGGATCTAAGGGGCAGGCAGAAGGAAGGTCCCAGGACCCATCCCCCCCAACCCAGAGTGCTGAACCCACGGCAGCAGCGGGAATTTCAGGGTCGGCAAAAGGGCCCCAGGGCTGACTATTTTGAAGGACTCACCTTGAAAGCAACCTGAGCCAGTCTCCGGGACGCCCAACACAGACGGCAGGGAAATAGAGAGAAAGGGGAAGCCTGTAGCCCCCTGGCTGTGTCCTTCCAACTGAGTCTCAAGGGAGGTCCCAGCTTTAGGGCACCAGCTGAACCCAATCCCATCAGAAGCCCTCAGAGCTACTGAAAGGAGAGAAACCTTAGGGCCAGCAAAGGGGTTGCTCCCAAGAGCTTACCTTGAAAGTAACCCGGGCCAGTCTCTGGGCATTCAACACAGATTGTGGAGGAGAAGGTTGTTTTTTTCTGGTTTTTTTTTTGGCTCGGGGATCATTTGGCCCACCCCAGCTGAACCTAATCCCATCAGGAGCCCTCAGAGCCCAGGGAGGCCATGACCCCTCCCCCCTTAGAAAGCAGAGTCTTCTGAAAGAACCAGCTGAACCTAATCCCATCAAAAGTCTCCAGAACACAGGGAAGCCCAGGCTCCCCACCCATCCTCATTGACTGCTGGACTTTAAGCCAATCAAAAGCCTCCAGAGGACAGGAAGCTCAAACCCCCAACAACCCTCCCCCAGAGACTACACCAAGAGATCTTCTGTTAAAGCTCCAAGAGGGGAGACTGATAGAAGTCCTCCCCAAAACAAAGAAAATGAGAGGAACAAGAGCACAGACAAATATGGGGAGGAAAGAAGGGGTGAATGTGAGCAAACAACAGAAAAAGAAGAAAGAAACTACAATAGACAGCTACTACTCACCAAATGGAACAGAGGGGGAGAGATCAGCAAACGATAAACCAGAAATCCCAGCGAATTGGATACGGGCTGTAGAAGAACTCAAAACACAACTAAGAGAGGCTGAAGACAATTGGGAAAAGAACTTAAAAATTAAGATAAGTCACTTGGAAACAGAGGCACTTGAACTAAAATAAGAAAATAGTGTCTTGAAAGCCAAAATCAACCAGCTGGAAAATGAGGCAAAGGAGATGAAAGATGAGGCAAAGGAGATGAAAGATGAGGTAAAGAGGATGAAAGACGATCTTCAAAGAAAATCAGACCAGAAGGAAAAAGATGACCAAAAAGCCAGAGATGAAATCCAATCTTTAAGAACCAGAATACAACAACTATAATCAAGTGACCTCACAAGGCAGCAGGACACTATAAAACAAAACAAAAAGAATGAAAAAATTGAGGAAAATGTGAAGTATCTCATTCACAAAACAGATGATTTAGAAAAGCGTTCAAGAAGAGACAATTTAAGAATAATTGGACTACCAGAAGACCAGGACAAAAGAAAAAGCCTGGACATAATACTAGAGGAAATTATCCAGGAAAACTTTCCCGAGATCCTAGAACAAGAGGGGAAAGTGGAGATTGAAAGAATCCACAGATCACCCCCTGTATTTAATCCCCAATGGACAACACCAAGAAATGTTATGGCCAAATTCAAAAACAATCAGATGAAAGAAAAGATATTACAAGCTGCCAAGAAGAAGCCATTCAGATACCATGGAAACACGGTGAGGTTAACACAGGATCTGTCTGCGTCCACACTGAAGGACCGAAAGGCATGGAATACGATATTCCAGAAAGCAAGGGAACTAGGTCTACAACCAAGAATAAAATACCAATTAAAACTGACTATATTCTTACAGGGGAAAGTATGGTCATTCAACACAACAGAAGAGTTCCAAGCATTCATAAATAAAAGACCAGACCTGAACAGAAAATTTGATGTCCAACCAAAGAACTCAAGAGAATCATCAAAAGGTAATTAAAAAAGAGGGGGAAAAAACAAACAAAACAACAACAAAAATTTTATAAGAGACTCAATAAGTTAAAATGATATGTATCCCTATAAGAAAAGAGGTCATTGGTAACTCTTAAAAACTGTTGCTATCACCTGAGCAGCTAGAAGAATTATACTCAGAGGGAACAGTGACAAACTATATAGGATGAAAGGACAAGACATAAATAGGTATATAGATATATGCATACATAAATACATATACATGTGTATGTATATATATACATATACATGACTAGAGATAAAAAAGAAAAGAGGTTATGACTAAAAGAAATGGGAAAAGAAACAAATGGGGGTAAATTTATATGTCACAAAGAATCTCATGGCGGGGGGGGGGGGAGAACATCGATACATTGGAAGGGTAAAGAAGTTGGAGACAGGAAATACTCAACTCTTACGTACTTTGAAACTGACCCAAAGAGGGAAGAACAACCCAATCCATTGGGGAAGAGAATAGATTTGCGCCCTATAGGGGAGTAGAAGGGTAAAAAATGGACTGGTGGGGAGGGAAGCAGTACAAGGGAGGGAGAGGGTGGGGGGGATTTTAAAAAGACTACTGGGGAAAATAAGGGAGTGAATAAGAAGAGAGGGGGTAGAAAGGGAAGTAAAATAAGGGAGGGAACGGGAGGGGGGGAAGGCTGACTATAAACAAACATTGGTATAGAAGGAAATAGTGAAAGAAGAAAAGGCAGGACCAGGAGTAGAAATCAAAATGCTGGGAAATACACAGCTAGTAATCACAACTCTGAATGTGAATGGAATGAACTCACCCATAAAACGCAAGCAAATAGCAGAGTGGATTAGAATCCAAAACCCTACCATATGCTGTCTGCAAGAAACACACATGAGGAAGGTAGATACACATAGGGTGAAAGTAAGAGGATGGAGCCAAACCTATTGGGCATCAAATGATAAAAAGAAGGCAGGAGTAGCAATCGTGGATATTGGACAAAGCCAAAGTAAAAATAAATCTAGTTAAAAGAGATAGGGAAGGTAATTACATCCTGATAAAAGGCAGTATAGACAACGAGGAAATATCTGTACTCGATATGTATGCACCAAATGGCAGAGCATCCAAATTTTTAAAGGAGAAACTAGAGGAGCTCAAGGATGAAATAGATAGAAAAACTATACTAGTGGGAGATCTGAACCTTCCCCTATCCGAACTAGATAAATCAAATAAAAAAATAAATAAGAAAAAGGTGAGAGAAGCAAATGAAATCTTGGAAAAATTAGAGTTAGTAGACATATGGAGAAAAATAAATAGGGACAAAAAGGAATACACCTTCTTTTCAGCAGTACATGGTACATTCCCCAAAATTGATCATGTACTAGGGCACAAAATCATTGCAAACAAATGCAAAAGGGCAGAAATAATAAATGCAACCTTCTCAGACCACAGTGCAATAAAAATGATAATTAGTAAGGGTACATGGATAGATAAATAAAAAATTAATTGGAAATTAAACAATATGATTCTCCAAAACCAGCTAGTTAAAGAACAAATCATAGAAACAATTAATAACTTCATTGAAGAAAATGACAATGGTGAGACATCCTTTCAAAACCTATGGGATGCAGCCAAAGCAGTACTCAGGGGGAAATTTATGTCCTTGAGTTCATATATAAACAAATTAAGAAGGGCAGAGGTCAATGAATTGGGCATGCAAATTGAAAAACTAGAAAGTGAACAAATTAAAAATCCTCAGATGAAGACTAAATTAGAGATCCTAAAAATCAAAGGAGAAATTAATAAAATTGAATGTCAAAGAATTATTGATTTAATAAATAAGACTAGAAGCTGGTACTTTGAAAAAACAAATAAAATTGACAAAGTACTAGTCAGTCTAATTTTAAAAAAAGGAAAGAAAAAAAACCAAATTGATAGTATCCAAGATGAAAAGGGAGACCTCACCTCTAATGAAGAGGAAATCAAGGCAATCATTAAAAACTACTATGCCCAATTATATGGCAAAAAAATGGCAGTCTAAGTGATATGGATGAATATTTACAAAAATATAAATTGCCTAGACTAAAAGAAGAAGAAATAAATTACCTAAACAACCCCATATCAGAAAAAGAAATTGAACAAGCCATCAAAGAACTCCCTAAGAAAAAATCCCCAGGTCCAGACGGATTCACAAATGAATTCTATCAAACATTCAAAGAACAGCTAACCCCAATACTATACAAACTATTTGACAGAATAAGCCAAGAAGGGGTTCTACCAAATTCTTTTTACGACACAAACATGGTACTGATCCCAAAGCCAGGCAGGTTAAAAACAGAGAAAGAAAACTATAGGCCAATCTCCCTAATGAATATAGATGCAAAAATCTTAAATAGGATACTAGCAAAAAGACTCCAGCAAGTCATCATAAGGGTTATTCACTATGATCAGGTAGGATTCATTCCAGGAATGCAAGGATGGTTCAATATTAGGAAAACCATCCACATAATTGACCATATAAACAAGCAAACCGACAAAAATCACATGATTATTTCAATAGATGCAGAAAAAGCCTTTGACAAAATACAACACCCATACCTATTGAAAACACCAGAAAGTATAGGAATAGAAGGGCCTTTCCTAAAAATAATAAACAGTATATACCTAAAACCATCAGCAAACATTATCTGCAATGGGGAAAAACTCAAAGCCTTCCCAATAAGATCAGGAGTCAAACAAGGATGCCCATTATCACCTTTATTATTTAATATTGTACTAGAAACACTAGCAGTAGCAATTAGAGAAGAAAAAGAAATTGAAGGTATTAAAATTGGCAATGAGGAGACCAAGCTGTCACTCTTTGCGGATGATATGATGATTTACTTAAAGAATCCCAGGGAATCAACCAAAAAGCTAATCGAAATAATCAACAACTTTAGCAAAGTTGCAGGATACAAAATAAACCCACACAAGTCATCATCATTTCTATATATCTCCAACCCAGTTCAGAAGCAAGAATTAGAAAGAGAAATTCCATTTAAAGTCACCCGAGACAATATAAAATACTTAGGAATCTATCTGTTGAGACAAACACAGGAACTATATGAACACAACTACAAAACACTCTCCACACAATTAAAACTAGATCTAAACAATTGGAAAAAACATTGATTGCTCATGGGTGGGACGAGCTAACATAATAAAAATGACCATCCTACCCAAACTTATCTATCTATTTAATGCCATACCCATTGAACTACCAAAAAACTATTTTACTGAATTAGAGAAAACCATAACAAAGTTCATTTGGAAGAATAAAAGATCAAGGATATCCAGGGAAATCATGAAAAAAAAATACAAAGGAAGGTGGCCTTGCGGTCCCAGATCTCAAACTATATTACAAAGCAGTGGTCATCAAAACAATTTGGTACTGACTAAGAGACAGAAAGGAGGATCAGTGGAATAGACTTGGGGTAAATGACCTCAGTAAGACAGTCTTTGACAAACCCAAAGACCCCAGCTTTTGGGACAAAAATCCAGTATTTGATAAAAACTGCTGGGAAAATTGGAAGACAGTGTGGGAGAGATTAGGTTTGGATCAACATATCACACCCTACACCAAAATAAACTCAGAATGGGTGAATGACTTGAACATAAAGAAGGAAACTATAAGTAAATTAGGTGAGCACAGAATAGTATACATGTCAGACCTTTGGGAAGGGAAAGATTTTAAAACCAAGCAAGACTTAGAAAGAGTCACAAAATGCAAAATAAATAATTTTGACTACATCAAATTAAAAAGTTTTTGTACAAACAAAACCAATGTAACTAAAATGAGAAGGAAAGCAACAAATTGGGAAACAATCTTCATAACAAAAACCTCTGACAAAGGTCTAATTACTCAAATCTATAAAGAGCTAAACCAGTTGTACAAAAAATCAAGCTATTCTCCAATTGAAAAATATGCAAGGGACATGAATAGGCAATTTTCAGTTAAAGAAATCAAGACTATTAATAAGCACATGAAAAAGTGTTCTAGATCTCTTATAATCAGAGAGATGCAAATCAAAACAACTTTGAGGTATCACCTCACACCTAGCAGATTGTTCAACATGACAGCAAAGGAAAGTAATGAATGCTGGAGGGGATGTGGCAAAGTAGGGACATTAATGCATTGCTGGTAGAGTTGTGAATTGATCCAACCATTCTGGAGGGCAATTTGGAACTATGCCCAAAGGGCGATAAAAGACTGTCTGCCCTTTGATCCAGCCATAGCACTGCTGGGTTTGTACCCCAAAGAGATCATAAGGAAAAAGACTTGTGCAAGAATATTCATAGCTGCGCTCTTTGTGGTGGCCAAAAATTGGAAAATGAGGGGATGCCCTTCAATTGGGGAATGGCTGAACAAATTGTGGTATATGTTGGTGATGGAATACTATTGTGCTCAAAGGAATAATAAAGTGGAGGAGTTCCATGGAGACTGGAACAACCTCCAGGAAGTGATGCAGAGTGAAAGGAGCAGAACCAGGAGAACATTGTACACAGAGACTGACACATTGTGGTACAAGAGAACGTAATGGACTTCTTCAGTAATGGCTTTACAATGTCCCTGAACAACTTGCAGTGATCTACGAGAAAAAAAAAAAAACTATCCTCAAGCAGAGGACAAACTGAGGGAGTAAAAACACCGAGGAAAAGCAGGGACATGATTGAGGAGAGACGCTAAATGAGCGCCCTAATGCAAATACCAACAACAAGGAAATGGGTTCAGAGCAAGGACACATGTGATACCCAGTGGAATCGCACGTTGGCTAGGGAAGGGGAGGCGGGGGGTTGGTGGGGGGGGGAAGAAAAGAAAATGATCTGTTTCCAATGAACAATGTATAAAAATGACCAAATAAAATAATGTTTAAACAAATAAATAAATAAAATAAATTGTAAAAAATGTAGTTTAAGTTCCACCTTTGAACTGAACCCTTTCCTGGACCCCCTTCCAACTGCTAGTGCTCTTCTCATGACTCTCTTTTATTTAACTATATTATATTTGTAATGTGGGGTTCAATATGTATTTTGTATTCTATATATATATATATATTCTAACATGTACTTATGTACAGGTTTTATTCTCTAATAAAATAGAAGTTTCTTAACAGGAAGGATTGTTTTATTTTTTGTCTGCATCCCCAGCACAGAGCTCTGTATAGAAATCACAGTAGATGATTCATAAATATTTGTTTATTGATCAAGTTGGATAAAAGCACAGATGGTATTGTTAAGTAATTTGTCAATGGGCACATTAGGTGAATGTTTGGTTTCAAAAGTATCGGGCTAGGACATTGGGGCAAAACAAATGCTATATTTAATAGGAATAAAAGTAAAGTCTTAAAATTGAGTTTTAAAAAACAAACCTAAAGTATTGTAAAGGAAGTACTGTCCCATTGTGTATGTCCTGTTCTAGCCATATCTGTACCATTTGGAAAATCATTTGGGGAAGGGCATAGATAAAGAAGAGGAGATCCAGAGGATGGTGGCAAAGATGATAAATGGTAAGTTCCCACCATGTCAGAATCATCTGAAGGACCTGGATATATATAGTCTGGAATAGTCTTGGGAAGACTAGAAGAGCTTTCCTCAAGTACTTGAAGCCCTTGTAGCAGTCTTGTTCTCCTTAATCCCAGAGAGTAGATCTAGAAGTAATGGATAAAATTTGAAATTAGGCGAAAGAAAAATTTAAAAGACAATCCCCAAACTCGGATGAGTTCCTTGGAAGAGAATTGGGTTCTCTTCACTAGTGGTCTAAAAACAAAGACTGAATTCGTACTTGTCAAGTACGTTTTATGTATACACAACTATAAACTGTAGAGGATGAGCTGATGGGGAAGGAGTTTCTCTACAAGAAGTTTTCTCACCAAAGAAATGGTAAATCTGATTTAGGTATGTTTTTCAGGTTAACTTTACCTTTCATGTAGGTTGCCATTAAGATGCCTTTTGACATTACAATTCTGCAGTTCTATGATGACCCTTTCATTTTAAATTTATTGAAATCTTTCTAGGTTAAATGAATCAATTAAAAAATTGCCAAGCATTGTACTACATACTGAGGAATACAAATGAAAAAATAGACAGTTTCTTATTTCAGGGTCCTTGCATTCTAGTGGGAGATTGGAAGACATTGTAGCTATAGGACATATGCCATGGCAAGGCTCAGGGTTCCTTAGAGCATGAAATGTGTTTGATGGATTTTCTTTAAACAGTATATTTTTTGGACTTTAGATTTTTAAAAATTCCATTCTGTGAGTTTTGTTCATTTTATTAGAGAGTTTCATCAGTTTACATGTAGCATGTCACTTTTTAGGCTTGTCTTTTCTTCAGTCCTTCCAATAGGGAATATATATTTTCTTATTGTTTTGTAGTTTTTGTATGGCTCAATCCAGGCTTAACTGAACTACAAAGTTTTGTTTTATGTTATTAACTATGCCATTTTCTCTAATCAAGACTTCTCACTTCTCAATAATGAGACCTTCACTTTGAGATTATTCTATGCCCTTTTTCTTCCTCTTCTCTGTCCTACCTTCCCTTTTCCTGTTTCCCCAAAGCTTTTTGAGCCAGTTAGTGCTTTAGTCAACACAAAACTCTGAGGTATCACATATTTTGTTAGAAACTGGTTTATCTCAATTTGAGAGTTAGGAATTGTTTGAAATACTTTCATTTTTTGGCTCAGAGGTTTAACTATTGTTCAAAGTTTCCCCAGAAGTATTTATGCCTCTCTGCAAGATTTTTATTCTGTTTCTCAAATATCCAGCTCTTGTCTTTATTATGTATAGTAAAACTTTCCAGGTAGAAAATTTTGAGTTTTAAGTCCATGCTTCTCAATTTTGTTTATGTTGCATTCTAGTTTCTCTGATTGTCTCCTCTCTTCCGTGAAAAGCCCACTGTCATCTTACCATTCTTTGTAAAGTGAGTTCCTTGTTTCTTCTATAAGCTTAAAGTATTTTTTCCTTTATCATTAGAATACTAGAGTTTAACAATAATATTTCTTGGTGTTTTCAGTAATGGTTTCATCTTTGTTGGGGTCATCTGAATTATTTCTATTAGTATTGTACTATTCCCCCCCCCCATTATAAAATGTTTCCTTGAAAGTTTCTTGGAATGTGGTATACAGATTCTTTTATTTTGCTAAATTTTCTGTAGTGTAGGAACCCTGAGGAAAGTCATCCTCTCAGGCCATCAGTAATTCTGTAAATTTTCTAGTCCTTTGGATAATTTTGTGATTTTGAAGCCTATATTTCCAGTAACCTTAAATTGTGTGCAATTCCACTCTTTGGCAGCAGTATGTCCTTTCTTGGCTACTCTTGGTGGATTAAAAAAAATACACTTTCTATTAAATTCTATATATTGCTCATTTTTTTATTATTTCACAATTCTTAGAGCTTTTAATTTGAGCTTTGACTCCTCCTGTGAATAATTATTTTTAACTTTCCTTAGATCTATTTTTATTCTTATAATTTTCTTGCCAATTTTTGCTTAATTTTAAAAAATGTGCTATTTATATATTTGTGATGTCTCTTTCTATACAGTTCTTTTTTCATCTGGATGTCCCTGGTCCTTTAGCTATTTCTATTGCTTCATAATGGTTAATACTTTTATTTACTTTACTCTTTCCACTTTTGATAGATTTTTATTTGTGTGTGTGTGTGTGTGTGTGTGTGATTAGATTTTTTAAACCTTCTCTTTGGTATTTCTGTTTGTTTTTCTCTTCTTTTTCTTCTATTTTCTCTTTTCCTCCTCTCTTTCTCCCTCCCTGCTACTCTTCACTTCTTTAACTCCTTTCTTTTCTCTTCTTTCCTTTGTCTAGGTCTTCCTATCTTACCCAGGCAGAAGTACAGTGGCTAAGACCCCAATTGACAAATGGTCAAAGGACATAAATAAGCAGTTTTCAGATGAAGAAATCAAAGCTATCAATAATCACATGAAAAAATGTTCCAAATAACTCTTGATTAAAAAATTGCAAATTAAAACCGCTTTGAGGTATACCTTACACCTATCATATTGGTCAAAATGACAGTAAAGGAAAGTGATAAATTTTGGAGGGAATGTAGCAAAATTGGGATTCTAATACATTGTTGGTAGAGTTGTGAAGTGATCCAACCATTCTGGAGAGTAATTTTGAACTATGCCCAAAGAGCTATAAAATAGCATATATATGCTTTGATTCAGTAATACAACTTCTAGGTCTATATCCCAAAGAGATTTTTTTTTTAAAGGAGGAAGAATCGAACTACTTATACAGAAATATTTATGGCAGCCCTTTCTGTGGTGGCAAAGAATTGGAAATTGAAGACATCAATTAAGGTATGACTGAACAAATTTTGGCATATGATGGTGATGGAATATTACTGTGCTATTAAAAATGATGAACAGAGGATTTAGAAAGAACTGGAAAGACCTATATGAACAGATACAGAGTGAAATAAGCAGAACCAGTCAGTGTGCATAGTAACAGCAATATTGGTAGAATGATGAACTGCAAAATACTTAGGTACTCTCAACAATACAATGATCCAGGACAAATCTGAAGGAACTATGAAAGAGAATGCTATCCACCTCCAGAGAAAGAACTGTTGGAGTTTGAATGCAGATCAAAGTATACTATTCATTTTCATTTACTTGGGTTTTTATTTGGGAGTTTTTGGTTTTATATAATTATTCTCTTACAAAAATGAACAATATGGAAATGTTTTTGCATAATAATATATGTATAACCCAAATGAAATTGCTTGCCATCTTCAAGAAGGGGAGGAAAGGTTGGGAGGGAGACAATTTAGATAATAAAACTTCAGAAAATTAATGTGAGAAATTGTTGATCCATGTAATTGGTAAAATTAAATATCTTTACCAAAAAAAGGTCTTAAAAGGAAATTTTGGAGGTAGAACCTTTAAGAATACACGTTTTACTGTGGGAATAGAAACACAGAACAAAAACAACTGCTTGAATACATGGGTCGAGGGGATATGACTGGGGATGTAGACTCTAAATGAACATCTGAGTACAAACATCAACAACATGGAAATAGGTTCTGATCAAGGACACATGTAATACCCAATGAAATTGTACGTCAACTTCAGGAAGGGTGGGTAGAAGGGAGAGAGGGAAATAATGTGTTTCTTGTAACCAAGGAATAATGTTCTAAATTGACTAAATAAATTAATTTAAAAAATAAAGCAGATGGATAGCAAATAAAATAAAATAAAAGGATAGTGATTGGCAAAAAAAATTACATGTTTTAAAGAAACATGGAAGGAACTGCATGAAATTATAAGGAGTGAAATGAGCAGAGCCAAGACAACATTATATAGAGAAGTATTGTTTGAAGAATGACTTGTGTATGTTCACCTCTAGAGAGAGAACTGATAAATAGAAATAAGCAAGGCATAGTTTTATATAGACATTTATCTTTTTGTCAAATGATGTCTTCTCTAATGGGGGGAGGTGAGAAAGGGAGGGAGTTACCTGGATATTTTAATGTAACAAATAAATAAATAATTTTTAAAAGGAAAAAAAGTGCAGTGGCTCCAAATTTATGGACCTGATCCCACAACTGATCTGCAGAAGAGCATTGACCTCTTCTATTTCCAGCTGTACTGATTTACCTCTCCTTGGGCAGCCTGGCACCCTTTTGCTTCCATGCACTCAACCATATTGGTACTGGACTTAGTGTGGATACCCAACTATCTTTAGCCCCACTGAAGCTCTGAACTTTTGAGTTCAAGCCATCCACCAGTCACAGCCTCCCCAGTAACGGGGATGACATTAGATACTATCAAATCTGGCCCCAGTACTTGTTTTTCAAAAGGAATATAAGGAGGTCCTTTTGAAATTAGACACATTGCCTGGAAAGCCTCTTTGCCCTAAACCATGCTGTATCATTCCTCATAAGAGGATCAGCCAATCCTATGCCATTCTCCTATTGTGACTGCTGTTGTATTCAAAACAAAATAGACTTGTCCTATTAGAATGTAGGTGCTTCCTCAGTTTCCTTATCTGCAAAATGGAGATAATAGTACTTTACTACCTACTCTGCAGAATTGTTTTTGTTTTTATAGAAAAGCACTTTGTACATCTTTAAGTGCTATAGAAAAAGGAATTATTATCATTGTGATTTTTAGGGTTATAAAATAAAACAAAAGAATATAAGCTCTTTGAAGACAAGAACTATATTGCTTTTCCTCTGCTTCCCTAGAAACTAGAACAATTTTTTTTTGTCCAAATCTGTGATTTCATTAACCTAGAGAACTCCTTGTGTCAAAAGATCTTCCGATCCTGGGCAAGTCACTTAACCCCCATTGCCTAGCCCTTACCACTCTTCTGCCTTGGAACCAATATCCAGCATTGACTCCAAGATGGAAGATAAGGGTTCAAAAAAAAGAAAGATCTTCCATCCCTTTGGATTATAAGTTTAGCATTCAACAGGTGCTTTATTAGTGTTAGTTGGACTGAATTAAGTGTCAGGGCATCTTTTTTTACTTCCAGTATATTCTAGTTTGTTCCTCATTTTTGAGTGAGGGATGAGAATGGCCAAACCTCCTTTTAACCCTTCTGTCCAAGAGCACATAATCCATCTGAAGGAGTAGTGTGATCTAGGACATAACCCAAGTTCTAGACTGGTCTGGTTTTATGATCCTGAGCAAGTTCATAACTGATCTGGTTCTTAGGTGATTCATCTTTCAAACGGGAGTGATACCCTCTCTGTCTTCCCCATATTCACAAAGAATCTAGAGTTGCATATGAAAGAACTAGACAAATGAAATCTTTGAACTTAGAGCTTGAAGTCACCTGGACGGTTACATAATTTATTTATATTTATAGATTAATAAAGTCATACTTAAAAAAACAACAACATGGTTAGAATCATTTGCCTCCAAGAAGGTAAGGAATTTGTACCCCGACATTCGATCCTCTTCCTGAGGCCCAAAGAAGGGAAATGGTTTGCCCAATGTAATTTAGCTAATAAGTGGTGGAGCTAAAATGAGACTTTCCAGATATGATACCCAAGAGCTCCATGGCCCACTAGGAGGGAGCTACACAGACCTAATCTTTCAAGCAATATTTTCTTTCTTCCTGTACCCCCAAAGTCTCCTCCAATGGTTACCAAATAGACCAGTGCCACTGGTTCTTCCCACAGTTGGGGTGCCAAACCAGTTCCATCCCCACCCAGACTCATCAGGCAGGTTTGTTTACATGGCTAGGCAGCTGGGCAAGCCTGGAGGAGCTCATACTGCCTCTACCTCCCTTGGGCCACAATGTCAAAGAAATCCAGGCAGCCTGGGGACAGGCAAGAGGAGCCCATGTATCTGTTTGCTCCAGAGGGACAGATAACAGAATATCAGGAGCCCCAGTGTCTCTGTGGTCCATGTCCTTGAAGGGCGTCCTCCCCCCCCATTAGGGGAAGAGGAGAGGAGAGGAAGCCACAGGAAAGAAGGAACAAGACATGCCTCCAGAGATGAGTCAGAGCATGGGCCCCAGAGGGGAGGGCCAGACTCACGTGGTTGCTCATTCATAGCCCGTCATCCGTGCTTGGGCAGGTCTGACTTCTTCCTTGATATCTTCTCCTATGCCCATCAGTTGCCACAAGCTTCCGAAGCACCCAGCAGCAGTGCTCACTGTTCCTGCCTCCAAGAACAGGTACCACAGGGCCACTTTGCTGATTTTTCAGTGGGCTGGTGGCTTCCCATTGGGTTATTGAGGGGAATGGGTCTGGGGGGAAGAGAAGGAAGGAAGGAGGACCACCGGCAGGGCTTGGGTTTGTCTAGGAATTCTTTTTAATTATTTAGTCATGGTTTGTTTTCTTGAGAGGGAGAAGCCTGATTGTGATTGTTTATTGTCTTCCCTTGTCTTGGGTACTTTTCTTAATAAAGTTGGGGGGGGGGTAGTAGAAATACACTGGATTAAGGGGATACAGTTTGGGGTTCAAGTCTTGTCTCTCACCTTGACAAGTTATGTGATCTTGGGTAAGTCATTTTATCTCTATGAGCCTCAGTTTCCTCCTCTATAAAATGAAGGAATTGGACTAGGATCAAAGCTTCTTAATGGAGAGCTCCATTAATTTGTTTTAAAAAATATATTTTCGTAAATACATTCAGATATAGTTAGTTTCCTTTGTAATCTATATTTTATTTAGTGTATTTAAAAATATGATTCTAATAAGGAGTGTCTCGGCTTCACAAGATTGCCAGAAAGGTCCATGACACACAAAATTAAGAATCTTTGAACTAGGTGATCTTCTATCTAGCTTTGGGCTTCTAGCTGGCACAGTGGACAGATACCAAACGTGGAGTCAGGAAGACTCATCTCCTTGAGTTCAAATTCAGCCTCAGACACTTACTAGCTGTGTCACCCTGGGCAAGTCACTTCAACCTGTTGGCCTCAGTTTCCTCATTCATAAAATGAGCTGGAGAAGGAAATGGCAAACCACTCCAATATCTTTGCCAAGAAAACCCCGTATGAGGTCACGAAGAGTCATACATTACCATAACAACTGAACAACACAAATGTATCTTTGAACTTCAATGTTCTGTGTTGTAAGGTCCCTTCCAGTTTTCACATTCTCTATCCTAAGGTCCCTCGTAGCTTTAAGATTCTATGATTTTGGAAACCGCCCCCTTCTAATGGCACCAATGTGTCTACCCGAAAGATGATGTTGCTCTCAAATGAATGAAGTTAGCATTCTCTTCTATCTCGAGAACATCAAGAGTTTCCTGACTATTAGAAAAGTTATTTCTAAGTTGGGCTCATTTCTCCTTGGGAAAATAAATCAAGATTATCTTCTTCTAAGGCTTCTTTGTCCCCTTTGTCTTGAATAGAATCTGTTTCTTTATGGGAACTCGCCAGTATGGAATCTTGCAGAATCATGTTATCTGTCTGAGCACTGGAGGTGACCTCAGAAGCTATCTAGTCCTATTTGAATTGGAGCAGGAATCTCCTTAATGCTGTCCCTGACACAGGGTCATCTAGCCTCCATTCAAAAACCTCCCATGATGGGGAACTCACTACTCCTCAGGGCAGTCCATTCCATTGGAGATACCGCTCATTTTTAGAAAATCCCCCCCAAAGGTGAGCCTTAATCTTCCTCTCTGCAATTTTTACCCATGTTTCCTCATTCTGTCCTCTAAGGTAAAATTAAATGTTTAATCCTGCTTTTACATTGTTCAGTCATTTCATTCATCACTAATTCTTTGTGATGCCATTTGAGGTTTTCTTGGCAAAGATACTGGATTAGTCTGCCATTTCCTTCTCCAGCTCATTTTACAGATGAGGAAACTGAGGCAAACAGGATTAAATGACTTGCCCAGGGTCACACAGATAGTAAGTGTCTGAGGCTGGATTTGAATTCATGCAGATGAGTAGCTGCCCCTTGCTCTCACATTACAGCCCTTAAGCCACTTGAAGGCAGCCTCTTGGCTTTTCTTGGCAAAGATACTGGAATGGTTTGCCATTCTTTTTCCAGCTCATTTTTCAGATGAGGAAATTGAGGCAAAGAGGATAAAGTGTCACCCAGGATCTCCCAGCTCATAGGCATGAGGCCAGCCATCAAGCCCCCTGTAAGTCTTCTCTTCTTAAGATTAAACTTTCCTAGTTCTTTCAACCAGTCCTCAAATGCATAGTCTCCAGCACAGGAAGTAGCTTCTCTAGCAAAGGTCAGCGGGGACTGGCTAGGGGACTGGACTGGAGGAGCTCCAATGTCTTTCTCTTGCCTATTTCTGTGAGGCTCGTGGAGCATCCAGAGGGTCAGGGGTGTGTGACAGATTGGCCCCTCGGCTGGGTAACAGGACCACACATTTGGAAATCAAAAAGATCTCTGATTTCAAGTCAGGAGAGACTAGTGTAACTAGTACAAGTCTCTCATTATACCCTTGATGTCGAGGAAAGCTAGGATGATCACGGGAAACAGAGGCGAGAAGGGGAAGAATCAGGATTCGAAACAGGATCCTCTTATTTACTTCAGATCCAGGGCATACACCAAAGTGCCTTTGGGGTATAATTTAAGTCCTTAATCATCTTACTGTGAATGATTGCATTGATTTTCTTGGTGTAGAAGGAGAATGAATTCTGGGAATTTAGACATTTAGCAAGTCACGGAAAAACAACTCATTTCTATAGTACTCCATGATGGAGATAGTGCAAATCATTTTATTCCCAATTTACAGATGAGAACACAGAGGCTTGGTGAGCATGGTGTGATAAATAGAGTGCTGGGATTAAAGTTAAGAAATTGTTCAATTGTGTCTGACTCTTCCTGATCCTCATTGGGGTTTTCTTGGCAAAAATTCTGGAGTAGTTTGCCATTTCCTTCCCCAGCTCATTTTCAAATGAGGAAACCAAAACCAACAAGGTGAAGTGACTTGTCCAGGGTCATTCAGCTACTAAATATCTGGGACCAGATTTGAACTCAGGTTTTCCTGACTCCATACATGGCGTTCTATCCATGGTGCCCCCTCATTGCCCTAGAGTTAGGAAGAAGAGGTTCAAATCCCACCTGAGAAAATTACCAGTCCAAAGACTTTGGGTGAGTTATAGGATCATAGATTTAAAGACAGAGGGATCTTAGAGGCTATCAAGTTTATCTCCCCCCTCCCCCCCATTTTATAAATAAAGAAACTAAGACCCAGAGAAGCTTTTTTTTTTTAATTTTTTTACCTTCTGTCTTAGAATCAATACTATATATCAGTTCCAAGGTAGAAGAGTGGTAAGGGCTTAGGCAATTGGGATTTAGTGACTTGCCCAGAGTCACACAGCTATGACATTTTTGAACCCAGGACCTCCCATCACTAGGTCTAGCTCTTTATCCACTGAGCCACCTCTCTGTCCTGGTTAAGTCACTTGTTCAAGGTTATATAGGTAATAAGGGCCAAAACAAGAATTTGAATGCAGGTCCTTTAAATTCCAAATCCAACACTCTTCTCAGTTTCTTCATATATAGAGTGGGCAGCTAAGTGCACCATGGCTAGAGATCTGTGATGGCAGTCAGGAAGTCTCATCTTCCTGAGTTTAAATCTGGCCTCAGACTTTTACTAGCTGAATGACTCTGGACAAGTCACTTAACCCTGTTTGCCTCAGTTTCTTCATCTGTCAAGAAGCTGGAAATGGCAAACCCTTTCACTGTCTCTGCCAAGAAAACCCCAAATGGATGTAGACTTTAAACGGTTACCCTAGAGCAAATATCAATAATATGGAAATAGATCTTAATCAATGATACACATAAACCCAGTGGAATTGCTTGTTGACTATAGGAGGGGGGTGGGAGGAGGAGAGGGAAAGGACATGAATCATGGAACCATGGAAAAATGTTCTAAATTACTTAATTAAATAAAAAAAGAAAAGAAAAGCCCAAATGGGGTCAGGAAAAATCAGACATGACTGAAAATGGCTAAACAATAAGCATGGGGATAATGATCGTTTTTTACAGGAGGATAATGATTTCTATAAGACTGAGATCACAGGCATATTGTGAGCATCTAATGTAAAGTGCTTTGCAAACCCTAAAGTGCTACAGAAATGTCTTTTGGTCTTAGCATTGTTAGCAAGGCTACATAACTGGCAAGTATGAGAAACAGGATTTGAACTCAGACCTTTTTAAATCTCAAGAATATCACTTTTTCCTGGTCCTCTAGACCAGAAAAGTCAAACACAACCAGCAACACTCTCTGGTGCTCTGGAACTGGATTAGAACATAATTGGGAAATTCTTAACAAAATAGATAAAACTACAACAGAGCCCAGATAATGTGAATCTGTGGTTTTCTAAGTCAAAGAGGCTGACTAAGATGGTTTTGTGGTCCCATTTCTATTGAGTTAGACACCTAAAGTCCCTAGGCTATTTCACCCTTTTTGACCTCCATTTCTCTCTCCATAAAATGAGTATAATAATTACTGTCTCTAATTCCCAGGGTGCTAGGGGAGGATCCCACCAGATAATAGACTGCCCTTGTTCTGAACTGCATGTGTGGCAGTGGTAAAAGCCAAAGGTTTTTGGTTTGGTTAATGAGGTAGAATTGAAAAAACAATAGATAAACCTGATTATGTTCGTTGATTCATTAAAAGAATATTCACTGGGCACCAGTTAATGCTTCTGAAAGGAATGTGAGTGATACAGAATGTAAACTGCCTGAGGACAGCATCTGTTTAGGTTTCTGTATCTGCTGTATCTTCAGCACAGCTGTGAATAAATGCTAGGCTGGTTGATGAGTGATTGGGGCGGGGTAGACATCAATTAAGAGATTTAGAGCCCACCTCCAGTTTGGCCACTGCTTGTGACTTGGGATGGGCTGATTTACTTCTCTGGACCCGTTTCCTCTCCCATAAAACATATATGGGGCAGAGCTGTGAGCTTCCAGAGCCCTTCTTGGCTTTAATTTAGAATTCTAGGGTTGCTTTCCTCCCACTGACCCTCTGGGAAGGGTGAGGGGAGAATCACGAAAGAATGAATTGGGATAGATGTGTCTTGGTGGTCCAGAATGTTTCCTTCTTTGGAGGGAGGAAGTCATAGCCCTTGAGACAAGATTTCATTCTTTCTAGTTTATCTACCCATTCTGGAAGAATAGAATAGGGAGTGGTTCCATGCATCTGGCATTTCCAAGCAAGTGTTGCTTCTATTGTTGTTCAATTGGGACCCTCTTTGGAGTTTTCTTGGCAAAGATACTTGGAATGGTTTGCCAATTCTTTCTCCAGCTCGTTTTGAAGATGAGGAAACTGAGGCAAACAGAACTAAGTGATTTGCACTGGGTCACACAACTCATAAGTGTCTGCAATCAAAATTTAAATGAATTTAGGAAGATGAATCTTGATTCCAAGAAAATAAGTGTTTGAGGCTGGATTTGAACTCAGGAAGATGAGTCTTTCTGATCCCAAGCCCAGTACTCTCTATCCACTATGCCACACAGGTACCTAAGCATTTATTTGCATTATGTTAAGTGCTTTCCAAATATTAACTCATTTGATTTTTCACAACAACCCTGAGAGGAAGGTGCTATTATCCCCATTTTGCAGTTGAGGAAACTGAGGGAGAGAGAGATTAAGAAATTTGCCCAGGACCACAAAGCTAGGAAATGTTTGAGGCTGGATTTGAACTCAGGTCTTCCTAAGTCTCGGTCCAACTCTCTATCCACCGAACCACCTGTCTACCTCTAGGTATTTGGGATATAAAGAATGCTAGAAGATGGGAGGCAGGTCACTAATGGAAGTGGTGGAAGAGGGAAAGAAACCAAACACAAAATCCTCTACCTTGGAAATTTTGCAAAGACTTTGACTGTGTCTGATCCTAGATTCTTAGAATCCTAGAATGTTAAAGCTGAGAGGCTTTGGAGATGTTGTGTTTTTGGTTTTTAATAATCCCTTACCTTCCATCTTAGTATCAAATCTAAATCAAAAGAATAGCAAGGACTAAGCAATTAGGGTTAAGTGACTTGTCCAGGGTCACATGGCTAGGAAATGTCTGAGGTCAGATTTGGATCCAGGTCCTCCTGACTCCAAACCTGGTGCTCTATCCACTGTGCCATCTAGCTGTCCTGACCTAGCAATATTGAGGGCCAAACATTCATTTTCCAGATATCATTTGTCATCTGGAAGCTAACCTTCCTTTGAAAGGCTAGCACAGTGGGCAGAATCCTTCCATCTACTCCAAACCTTCCATTTTATGGATGAGGAAACCTGGAGATGAAAGGAGTAGCATATAATAAAGGAAGCATATAGTAAAACTAGTATTTGAACCCAAAATACAGTCACTCCTCGTCTTTTATTTCCAAGCCTTTACCATTGTCCTGCTCCAGTTTCTGTCATGTTGTGTGACCATGATTAAGCCACTTCTAATCGGCCAAGCTGTCTAGGGTTTTCAAAGAGGTAGAATGCTATATAAATGTAAATTCTTAATTACTGATGATATTATCAATTACTATTAATAATATTATTAATATGCTCCCTCCCACATGTCTACTTCTCTCCTTTCAAGGTAAAATGTGGACCAGGAGGGTGAAGGGAGAATGGGACTCCCCTCGGAAATTCCTAAAAAAGACAGAATTTATTCAGAACTATCTGCCTTACGACAGCTAGGAGGTCAGTGGAGCCTGGAGTCAGGAAGACCAGAGTTCCAATCCAGCTTCAGACACTTATTAGCTATGTGACCTCGAGCAAATCACTTAACTCTGCATTAGAATTAGAGAAGGAAATGGCAAATCACTCCTGGATCTTTGCCAAGAAAACTTCAAATGGAATCAAGAAGAGTTGGGCACAATTGAAACAAATGAACAACAAAGTCCCCTGGCTTAATCAAACTGGAACATGGTGTTTGGTTTTGGTCATCATCTTTTAAGGTCTTAGATAAACTCTAGGGCAGTGATGGTGAACCTTTCAGAGACTGAGTGCCCAAACTGTAACCCTCATGCTGTATGTGAGCTGCCCCCTTACCCCAGACAGGGTAAGGAGGAAGTGCTCCCATTGGGCTGCTGGGCAGAGGGGTGTGTGATTAGACAAATATCCTCAGGCACATGTGGAGAAGGGGAGATGGAGGGGAGCGTTCCCCTCCGACATGTGTGCCATAGGTTCACCAACACAGCTCTAGGGTATATGGAAAATGGCAACCAGATTGGTGAACTACCTGGAGATTTTACCATATTTGGATGGGTCAAAGGAACTGGAGATATTTAGTCAAGGAAAAGAGAAGACTAACTGAAGAATTGTCAAGGAGAGAAGGCATTAGACTTGTTTTGCTTGGCCCCAGGGGGCAGTACCAGGAGCAAGGCACAAATTTAGACTTGACGCCAGAAAAAAAAACTCCTTATGGCTGGAGCTGTCCCAAAGTGAAATTTATCACCATCTTAGTCTAGGTGCATGCTGGCCCCAAATGCAAGGTCTGGATCAAGTTCAAGACCTAAAAGGTGGAGTCAATGAGGCAAATTTACAAAACACCCTTGTACTAAATATAAACAATCTCTAAGAAAAGAAGCATAAACATTTAGCCATTATAAATAGGTGATACTCTCTAGGCTCTCACCTAGGGCCATATACAAAAGTCAATAATGACAGCCTTGCAGAAGCAATAAACAACTCATTAAACTCCCCAAACCCTCCCTCCTCCACCCAAGTTTCTATGGATTCCCTTCCAAAGTGGGCTTTGATATATTTAGCCTATTTCCATCTAGGATCCAATGATGATCAAGGGCTATTCATGCACTTTAAATAATTAAAGCCTTTTAGGCTCATCACTCCCTCAGGGTCTAAAATCTGGACTTAGAGAATAAGGACCCCTGCAACCATAAGTGTGACCTTCTGTTGGATTGGTCATAGAGAGAATTCTTTTTCAGGTGGGTCTTTGTGGGCTAAACTGGAGGGGTTCAGCTAAGTAGCCCCTGGGGTTTCCTTTTGCTATGAGATTCCAAGACTTCGGGAATAGTCCAGAACTTTGAAGGTTTTTCATGGGGACATGGACAAGTGCTTCTCACCTCTGGACCCAAGTGTGCTGGTATATGTCCACTAATCACATGTGTCTCCTGAGGGGTGAGGGAGTAGAGGTGGGAGAGATCTTCCATTCTATACTAACTTCCAAGCACCCTAGGGAGGAATTTGTCTCTTTCCTCCACTGGACAAGTATTTCTCTTCCAGACCAGAGCTAGGTCTACTCCCCATCTGACTGGGATATAAAGCTGATCATGATACTCTTGTGGGCACTCGCTGCTGAACCTTGAAATACCCACATTCAGAATAATAGAATTCTAGTTTCAGGGATGGGAGGGGATCTCAGAAACCATCAAGTCTAACCCCCTCATTTCACAGATGAGAAACTGAGGCTTTGATTAAGCTACTTAGGACTATAGGGTCATAGATTTAGGGGTAAAAAGGATCCCAGAGACCACTGGGTCTCCTCTTCTTATTTTACAGCTAAGGAAAATGAGGTTAAGTGAATAAGCCCAAATCCCACTGGCCATAAGTGCCAGAAGCAGGATTTGAACTCTGAGAGCCCTTTTCAGTCTATCACACTCACTATCTTTCCTCTGCCAGTATCAAGATCCTAGAATCACAGGGCGATCATCTACAACGGACTTTAGGGACCACAGGATCAAAGACTTAGAGCTAGAAGGATCTCAGGGGACATCTGTGCCAACTGCTTCATTTTACAGATGAGAAATTGAGGCCCAAGGGTGAAGTGACTGACCTGGATATTCATAAATCCCAGATCTCCAAGGCACTGAGCAGCCAAGGTAGCATCTCCTTTGAGCCTCCTAATAATACTGTGTGTTAAGTATTGTTCTCATTTTACAGGTGATTGTTGTTTGTCCTTTTCTGTAGAGGACTAATGATATCATTGTTGATGTCCTGACTAATAGGTCAATGACAATAACACCAACAAAGAAACTGAGGCTAGATTTGAACCTCAGTCTTTTTGACTCTGCTTATGGAACTTGGACAATCTCTCTCCTTTCCATTCTGATCACCTCGAGCATCCTTAAGGCATGTTCCCTCTAAGCAGAATTCATTCAGGCCACACAATTTAAAATACAGATATTAGGGGCAGCTAGGTGGCTCAGTGGAGTGAGAATTAGGCCTAGAGAGGCAGAGTATTGATTTTAAGATAGAGGGTAAGGGTTATTTAAAAAGAAAATAAAATACAGCTATCCCTTCCACCTTGGGTGGGTAGAGGTGATTCTTCACCATCTTCCTCTATGATCTGGAAAATCTGGCTAAAATGTTTTGGTCTTCCCTTCATACCAAAAAGTCTGAATTTTTTCTTTTGCTTTTATAGAATGTTTAAAGCACCTACCCTATCCCTCGTGGCTTTAAAACCTGGGGCTTGCTTCTCCTCGTGGCTGGTGTATATCTGCTGAGGCATTTTTTTTCAATACAGGGCAGTTTCATCCACACTGAATATCTGATCCCATCTGTAATCTTCCTCTTCATTCAGTTTCTTCAGGGTCTTAGGAAATCCCCCAGAAGCCTTGTGATCCACAGAGGCTGCCTCTATTTTATGCATTTCTGAGTTTCTACTGCTCTTCACGTGTTATTTGTGGCTTCTACAAAAGTGCCCCCAAATTCTCATTTAATTTCTTATGCTGACTCAAGCTACATGGAAGCTGTGGGTCAGGATATTGAAGGAATACCTGCACCATCTTGTGCACCTATTTCTTGACATGTCTTTGCTTGCATCCACCCCCCAGAAGCATTCCTCAAGCTTAGAGACAAAGAGGTGGAATGAGACCGGAGTGAAACAAAACTGTGGTTACTGCCTGGCTTGACAGATAGAGTCTCTGTAAGAAACCAAGCCTAAGAAAATCCCTTCCACACACACCTCCTCCTTCCTAGTCTGTGGCTGTGAGCCCTCTGTACCATGGAAGAGAATCAGAGAACTGTAGAAATTGTGTGATTGAGTGGCAAGAGTTCTAGACTTGGGATTGAATGATTCCTGGTCCCAGTCCTTTATTAGTTTGTAAGTCCAAGTGCAGATACTTGGGCATCAGTCTCTCCGTCTGTAAAATGGGAATGATTTTATCTTTTTATGTTTTTTTTTTTTTATTGTAAGGAATGCTATGCAATAGCCTGGTAGATGGTGTATGATACTTGGGAAGTCCTGGGCTCTGTAGGAATTAAATTGGGTTTGACTCAAGATGAGAGTTATCAAAGTGAGATTGTAGTTGCCATTTTTAAAATATTAGCCTTTAAGTAAAAAATTACTGTTAGCAGCTTTTATTTACAGCAAGGGAGAGATATTGAAAGTGGGAAACGTAGGAAGGAGACAGAGCCTTGTCTAGCCTACCACCCTAAGTGCTGCTCTGGTGACATCTGGCTCAGCCCCTGGCAGGGTCTCCCTCCACATGGAAGTCCTGGTGGCATCTTCAGCCTCTTTTCTTCAGCTCCAGTCACTTACCCAGCAAGCCTCTCCAGCCTAGAAAACTCCAGTCCAGAACAATTCCAGGAAAAGGTGACTGCCACCAAGAATCTCATCCGAGCTCATGCTGAAGAGAGTGTCCCACCAAAGCACCAACTGAGAGAGAGTGTCCTTGCCAAAGAACCAAGGAAGCCAAGAGAGTGTCTTATCCTTTGGTCTTGTCTTTTATACCCCCTTTTCCATGTCACTTCCTGACTCTCCCCCTCTTCACAGAAACCAATTAAAGTCTCTCAATTTGCCTAGCACTGCCCAGGTGGCAGTATCTATGGGATCCACCTCCTGACCTCTGAGGGTGTGAACTCTTATCAAAAGGATTCACAAGTTCCTGACTAAGTTAAAAGGGTGGAGCACTCCAAGTACTTGATTAAGTTAAGATTTAAAAATTCCCTTTCACAGCTCAAATCCTCCTAGGGTGTATGAACATGGGCAAATCACTTTGTTTCTCTTAACCTCAGTTTCCTGTTCTTTAAAATGGGAATAATACCTGTAATAGCTACTACAAACGGTCATTGTGAAGCATTGTAAACCTTGATGAGCTCCATAAGGGTCAGTTATTATGGTTATTATTATTTAAATCCTTACCTTCTGACTTAGAGTCCATACTGTGTATTAGTTCAAAGGCAAGGCAGAAGAGTAGTAAGGACTAGGCAATTAAGGTTAAGTGACTTGCCCAGGATCACACAGCTAGTATATACATGAGGTCAAATTTGAACCCAGGATTTCTCATTTCAAGACCTGCCTCTTAATCCACTGAGTCATCTAGCTGTCCCCAGGATCAGTTATTATTAAACTATGAAGTACCATATTGTTATGAGCTATGATTGTTGTCTCAAAGCTAAAAAGAACCCCAGAGATGATCTAGTCCAGTCCCACTCATTTTATAGATGAGAAAAATGAGCCCCAGAAAAGGGAAGTGACTCATCAACTTTATCCAAGGTGTTTGTAGTGGAACCCAGGCTTCCTAAACACTGTGGATAAGACTCTTTCCTTGCATCAAGTGGCCCAGCAGTTGTTTAGGCTGTTGGGAGATAGTATGAGATTGGAGGATTTGGACTATCTATTTCTATCATTTCTATCCATCCATCCATCCATCTATCTATCTACCTACCTATCTCTTTTTACCTATCTTTTAATTTCTCTGTAGTGTATATCTATCCTTATCTATATCTACTTAGCATCTATCATATCATTTTATCTATATCTAGACCCTATCACTATCATCCCTAACATCTATTTCTTTATATATATATATATATTATATATATATATATATATCATCTATTGACCCCTATCTAGCACTCATTAATCTATCATATCTAACTATCATTTATCTGTCCCTAGCATCTCACTCTATCACCTCTTTCTCTTCCTTAATCTCTATCTCTTTCTCTCCTACACCAAGATCCTTCATGATACTGGTCTAGATCTTTTCATTCAGAATCCTAGAGGGACTTCTTTTGGAGTCTTCTTCCACCTGGGGAATTTAACCTATAGAATTCATCTCTGATCATTTCTCTTGAGAAGATGGGCAGGAATGGGAAAAAGAACCTAATTTTCTTTGGCCCATCTGTGGGATTTTTGAAGGGAAAATCTGTGTTTCTGGAACTATATATCTGAATAGCTCAAAGGCATCAAGATTTAGAATCTCATCCAATTAAAGGAGGGATAGACCCTTCTTTCCTCCCTCCCTCCCTCCCTATCCTTCCCTTCTTCCTTTCCTCCCTCTCTCCCTCCCTTCCTCCCTCTCTCCCTCCCTCCCTCCCCCTCCCCTCCCTACCCTCCCTTCCTTCCTTCCTTCCTTCCTTCCTTCCTTCCTTCCTTCCTTCCTTCCTTCCTTCCTTCCTTCCTTCCTTCCTCCTCCCTCCCTCCCTCCCTTCCCTCCCTCTCTCTCTCTCTCTCTCTCTCTCTCTCTCTCTCTCTCTCTCTCTCTCTTTCTTCCTTCCTTCCTTCCTTTCCTTCCTTCTTTCTTTTTTCTTTCTTTCTTTCTTTCTTTCTTTCTTCTTTCTTTCTTTTCTTTCTTTCTTTCTTTTTCTTTCTTTCTTTCTTTCTTTCCTTTCTTTCTTTCTTTCTTTCTTTCTTTCTTTCTTTCTTTCTTTCTTTCTGTCTTTCTTTCTTTCTTTCTTTCTTTCTTTCTTTCTTTCTTTCTTTCTTTCTTTCTTTCTTTCTTTCTTTCTTCTTTCTTTCTTTCTTTCTTTCTTTCTTTCTTTCTTTCTTTCTTTCTTTCTTTCTTTCTTTCTTCTTTCTTTCTTCTTTCTTTCTTTCTTTCTTTCTTTCTTTCTTTCTTTCTTTCTTTCTTCTTTCCTTCCTTCCTTCCTTCCTTCTTCCTTCCTTCCTTCCTTCCTTCCTTCCTTCCTTCCTTCTCCTTCCCTCCTTCCTTCCTTTCTTCTTTCCTCCATACTGACCAAAGTAGTTCTCCACCAATGTGGTCTTATTTGAGAAGTTCCAGCAAGACCCTAATTCCCACCCACCCAAAGATATCCCATTATTTTAGGGTTAATGCCTAAAATTCTAATCATTAGTGATTCATTCTTTTGCATTAAGCATTTCCTTTTCCTATTTTCCTATAAGATGTAATTATTCCAAGGATAGGCAAAGAAAGCTTTCAGGGTCACTCCGAATTATCGTATCTTTTTAATCTTAGCCAAGATCCTGAACTCTTAGAAGTAGGGGAGTGGGGGGGGGGAAGGCCACTAAAAGATAGCACATAGGGCAGAGAAAGTGAAGGGTCAAACTACTGATCTTCCAGGCACTGGTACCATGTGTCAATTTTTATTTTTCCACACTCCAATCTTCACATGACTCTAGTCAGAGAAACTAGATCCCTCAGAAGCCCAAAATAGCCTCAGAGTCTGAGGAATGTACTATTAAATCTGAGAGAGCTCCATTAGCTTCCCCCGTGTCATTGTCAATGTCTAATTATATCTAGTCTATATATAAACTCAGGCATAACTGTAATTACTATTTGTTACCTACCATACTTGGCTTGATCCTGTTCCCTAGCACTCAGCACTAGAGAACAAGGGTTGGAATTGAAATAAACGGAGATTTTGAGCCTTTGGACTTCATCCCCCAGAAGTCCCTTAGTATTTCCCAAAATTCCATTTTCCTGCAATCCACATTTTGCGTGATTGTATTTAAGTGGCTGTAACTCTGTCCTCATCCTCTTTTGAACCTGCAACCAGGCTGAAGTCAGGCAAGTTCTTGTGCTTTAGTTATTATTAATAAAACTTTATAAAATATAATATTTAGTTATTGATTATTAATTTAAAAACCCACAGAATTCTCTGGAAGAGCCCCCCAATATGTTGGCCAATGTCTGGTACGTGTAGGTGAAGTGGTTTAAGAGAATGGGCTGGAATGGAATGAGGGAGGAACAGATCTGTAATGAGTCTCTTCAAATTCCCTGTTTCCTTCAAGGCTCAGTTCAAGCATCGTTTTCCATCTATGTGAAGCCTCTCTTGATTGCCCCAACTGCTTATTCCCTCCCTCTCCAAACTACCTTGTATTTATTTATCTTGTCTGTACATCTGTGTCATCATGAATCCTTTCCTGATTCCCCTAACTGCTCCCCCAAATGACCTTGTGTTGATTTACTGTATACATGCATTGAGTGTTGTATGTATGTGTGTATGTATGTGTGTGTACACACGCAGGAGATCAAATCAGTCAATGCTTAAAGCAATTAATTCAGACTTTTCACTGGAAAGTCAAAGACTGAAGCTGGAATTTAAATACTTTGGTCCCAAAATGCGATTTCTGTTGGGGTCACTGAGTCACCAAGTGGTACTGCCAATATACTGCAGAGATTTCTTGCCTATACTCAGAATTGAAGGAAATGCTCAATTTAAATGTCAGTTAGAAGTAAGTGAAAATAAAGATGCATCTTATTTTCCCATCCAAGTTCACGGACCCCTATGCACCCCCTTCTCTGAGACATATCTAAGGGATATTCTTTTTGTCTCCACTTACAGAGTCCCCTCCTCATCCCTCACTCCCATCCCTAGATTGATCAAGCCCATATCGTCTTTCTCCAGCTACTATAACAATAGCTTCCTAATTGGACCCTTTGGCTCAGCTCTCTCTCCTCTCTAATTCATCTTCTGCACTGCTGCCAAAATGACTTTCCTAAAGCACCCGTCTTTTATCACTTGTCTACTTGATAAATTTCACTGGCTCCCTATTGCCTCCAGGAACAAATATAAATTCCCCTATTTGGCATTTAAAGTCCTTCACAACCAGGTCTTTTCTGTCTCTCTAATCTTATGTCTTACTCCTTTCCAAGACTTCTGGGTCATATAGACCCATATAGCCATATAGACCTATTTATTATTTCTCATACCAGAAAGGTGTAGCTCCAGCCTCCATGCCTTTGTATTGCCTGCCTCCTTCTCCCCATACTTGGGATGTTCTCCCTCCTAGCTTCTGACTTTAAATACTTGAATTCCTTTAGACTCTCCTCAAACAACTTCTTATGAGTCTTTCTATGGCCCTCAGCTTCCACCACTGCCTCATTCTGTCCTTATCCTGTAGACACCTAGTTTTTTTTTTTTACATGTTTTAGCCTCTATTAGAATATAAGCTACTTGAGGGCAGAAACTATGGTTTGTTTTTTGTTCTGTTTTTCACCTCTTTGTATCCCCAGCACTTAGCTCATTGACTGACAGGTGGTAAATCCTCATAAATACTTGTGAATAAATTAATGTATTTATTCTGACTGTATGTTATAGGAGAAGGTGAGGTCTAGGGAGATGAGATCATTTGCTCAAGGTCTCATTGGTATGAGTGTCAGAGATTTGGGGAAAAGTTTCCCCCAAGGAGCGTCTCTATACTGCTTAAAATGTTCGCTGTCCTGAAACTTCATCTTTAGAGTGACAATCATTCACCAGGAGGTACATACAAATGAGTTAGAGGTGGTTCCCTTTCATTTAAGCTCCTGAACCTTGAAGTTACCAGTCATCCAAACCTTACTGGAATTCATTTAATTTACTATTTTCTTCTGATTATTTCTGTAAGATTCACCTGGAACAGGAGGGAGTTTTTATTGGAAGGGAGTAGCACATTGCTGATGGAGATTTCCCAAAGAATGTGGATAAAGATCTAAAGATCAATATCAATTTTTCTTCTCTCTAGTGGCCTGTCCAAAAGCTTAGCTGAAAGAACTGGCCTTTCTGGGCAGCCTGGTGGTATAGAGGATAGTGTTGGACTTCAGTCAGGAAGTTCTGAGTTGGAATCCAGCCTCAGACACTTGCTATGTGATCCTAGACAAGTCATGTAACCTCTTGCCTCAGTTTTTTCATGTGTAAAATGGGAATAATAATAGCACCTATTATAACAATATCATTGTAGTGATAAAATGAGGTAATATTTATAAAGAACTTTGCACATTTTAAGGTGCTATAGAAATACTAGTTATCCTTACCACTTTTAGCATTTAGGGAAATGTTTTCACAATATGTAATGGGCATCCTATTGTTTGCCTTCTTGGTGGGTGGGGGAAGGTGCTGGAGGGAAGGAGAGAATTTGGAACTGAAAATTTAAAAACTAAAATGAAAACAATTTTTTTTAGCATTGAGTTGAATGAAAACACAAATGACCTGCTTCTTAAATTTGTGTCTGTCATGAATCTGTGAGTGTGTGTGGAGGGAAGAAACACTGACGTGTTTGGTGACAGAATTATAATAGCTTACAAGAATATAGGACTTCAAGAATTATAGAACACTTTATATCCACTTACTGCCTCTGAATCTTATTACAACCTCGAAGTTAGGTATTTCTGATATCAATCAGGAAATATGTATTAAATGCCACTCTATGCCAAAAACTGTGGCTAAGTACTTAGAATATAAAAAAGGAGCAATAAATAGTCCCTGCCCTAAAGGAGCTTACAATCTAATGGGGCAGCCAACATGCAAATAAAAATATACAAAACAAGCTCTATAAAGGCTAGATAGGAGATAATTAACTAACAGAGGGAAGACACTAAAATGAAGAGGAGGTACAGAAAGCTTCTGGTAGAAGGTAGGATTTTAGTTGGGAACTGAAGGAAATGTGGCAAATAAAATGTTGAGAGATGGGTTCTGGGTATGAAAAATTAATTTATTGCTTAGGCTAGCAATAATCAATTGTCATTCTCAGACACCAAGAGACTACTATTACCAATCAATAAATGAATGATCAATGATCAGAGACAAGGAATATAGAATCTTAAATCATTTAAATAAAGTTCTGATAGCTCATTATTCAGCTCTCTACTGGACAGCAAAATATATTTCTGGTGAATACCTAATAAGAAGGTGGGCTAATATTTGGCCCCTCCCTATCCCTTCATGGTGGCAGTGGGTTCATACGCCTGGTCATAAGATTCTTTTTTTTTCAAACCCTTACCTTCTGTCTTAGACTCAATATTATGCATTGGTTCCAAGGCAGAAGAGTGGTAAGGTCTAGACAATGGGGGTTAAGTGACTTTCCCAGGGTCACACAGCTGGGAAGTGTCTGAGGGCAGATCTGAACCTAGGACCTCCCATCTCCAGGCCTTGCTCTCAGTCCACTTAGCTACCCAGCTGCCCCCCTGGTCATAAGATTCTAATAGCCCTTGGTGATCTACATGGGCAGATCGAGTGGAGTCTGGTTAAATTTTTTCCTCTACCTACTAAATATTCTCACTTCAATGGGGAGCTCAAGGTCACAGACCTCCTAATCCCTAGGGTATAGTCGGTTTCTGTTTATAGAAAACATAAAACAGGAGAACACTCTCATTCTCCATCCCAATTTTAGAGGATGTTCTGGGGCAAGGAATGCAAACATTTTTTTCTAAAATTCTCAATATGAAGAGATAGGGGAGAGGTTTAGACACAAAAGGCATTGTTACAAGAAATTAAATGACACAACATTAAAAATCCTTTTACCCACTCCCCTCTCTGATTCACTGAAAGACCCAGGATCTTTTCAATGTATCACCGATTGGTATGACAAACTCTTCATCAAGGGTTTTTAACTCTGAGGCTTAGGGATTTTAACCTGAAGTTAAAAAGCATAAAAAAGATTGACTGGTGTGTTGACAGAAACCTCTGAGAGCAGTCTGTTCTGGCAAGTAGTCCTTACAAAAAATAACCATGCATGGGAAGAAGTGAAAGCCATTTCCTGTGTCCATTTTATCAGTTCGTCATACCTTAGGACTCAGAGTCTCATGTGGCTCCCTGATTTCAGAGGCTATCTTTATACAGCCATTTGGTCTTCTGAAAATCTGCCCTCCTTAAGCCTTCTAGAATGTGCTACTCTTAGTGTAGTTTCTCTGACAGATTTGCTTTCCCAGTCCAAGTAACTTGTAAATATCTTTTCCCAATAAAATGCCTCATAAAATATATCTTAATACAATTAAACAGTGTAAGGGGTAAAATGTAGGGTTGGAATAAATATATATATTTTAGTTGGTTGCCAGGGATTTAAATTCTAAATCCCAATGAAATACTCAAGTCAGAATGGAATTTTATGGTGGTTTATTTACAATAGAAAGAAGAAATTAAGAAATGAGAGAGAAAGAGGGAAAAGGGAAGGAGAGCTGCCCTGGCCTGGTCTGAACCTCTTCTAAGAGATGGGCCTCTCCAGAGGCTGGTGCCTCAAAAAAGCCAAGGAAAGGGGAATCAGCTTTCTCACTCACCACATGACCATCTAAGGGAAGCAGTCTGAGGTCTCACACTTGAGCTCCTTCACAGTTGAATTCTTCTCACTCTTCTTAACTCTTACAATCTAGGTTCAGCTTTATCTCATCGTTCAACTAAAAATGCATTCTGAAGTTACCCAAGATCCCTTAGTTGACAAATCTAATGATGCTTTCTCAGTCCTTGCCCTTCCTGACATCTCTGGAGCCTTTGATGCTTTTGGCTACCTCTTCTCAGTAATCCTCTCTTCTCTCCAGATTTTTGTGACATTGATCTCTACTATTCTTCTATCTGACCACTCTTTCTCCCTCTCCTTTGCTGTATCTTCATCTACATTAGGCCCATTAAGAGTGGGTGTCCCCAAAGGCCATCCTCCTAGTCTCCCAAACCTAGGGGCCATCCTTGATTCCTCACTCTCTCTCTCTCACTCCTCTCCAAAGAGTTGTCAAGCTCTATTGTTTCCACCTTTCTAATAAATCTCTCTTCTGACACTGCCACTACCCTGATGTAGACTCTCATTACTGTGCATCTGGGCTAATAGTTGGTGTCTCTGATTCAAGTCTCTCCCCTCCAGTCATTCCCTTACTCAATAAAGTCCAGTGGCTCCCCATTACATCTAAGGTCAAATATGGAATCCTCTGTTTGGTATAATCTGGCCTCTTCCTCCCTTTTCAACCTTCCTGTCCATGCTCTCTGCAATCCAGTGACCCTGTCCTCCTTTTTGATTCCTCAAAAAAGACAATCCATCTTCTAACTCCAAGTGTTTTCACTGGCTCTCACCCATGGCAGGAAGTCTTTCCTTCCTCATCTCTGCCTCCTTCATGTCTCAGCTAACATTTTACCTTCTGCAAGAAGACTTTCAGAGAGCCCCTTAATCTTTATGCCTTTCTTCTAAGATTACCTACAATTTATCCTGTATATATCTTGTTTATACATAGTTTTTTTCATGTTGTAGTTCAGTTGTCTCAGTTGTGTCCTGCTCTTCTTGACCCCATTTGGGATTTTCTTGACAAAGATCATGTTTGTCAAATCCTTCTTCAGCTCATTTTACAGATGAGGAAACTGAGGCAAACAGGATTAATGATTTAGCCAGGGTCACACAGCTACTCAGTATCTGAGGCTGGATTTCCAATCAGATCTCTCTAACTTTAGGTGGCTACGTAGACACCTTATAAATCCTTATTTATTCACTCTCTACATGTGTTATCTTCTCTTCTCCTTCCACCCCACCCCCAGAGAGGGGAAGGAATTTACCTGAAGTCACAAGAATTAAGTGTCATCTGATATAACCTATATTGAACTATTTACCACCTTTGGAAGAGAGGAAAAGAAGCTGGATGTCAGAAAACAATAATAAAAAATGGTTCCTACATGTAATATTTTTTAGAAAGAATTAAGTATGGAGTCAAGATTTCAACCTGCTATCTTCTGATTCCAAATCCAGTGTTCTTTCTACTACACCATGGAAGTAGATTGTGTTAGACTGCACTGGACTGAATTGCTCAGTTTAGCATTATAATCATTGTTATTTCTACAGGGAAGGCCATGGATACTTCAGGAACGCCACCTCCACCTTGGGATGATCCCAAGAAAACCCAGGAAGGTATTCCACAGTCAGGTTAGACCAGATCTTTCTCTGTTCTCCTGAACAAGCAGGGACTAGGCAGTATGATCTTTGGAGGGAGGAGCTCTTTGCTGGGGAGGGGTTGGGGAGAATGACTTTGGCCCACCATGTCTTTCCATTGCCATTGGCCCTATGGCCTGAGGCCTAGGTAGCTTCTGGTACTCCTTTACCTAGTTCCCCATGAGTTTCAGATGCAGAGATTTCCAATGGAGCCTTGGAGCTCTTAAATGTTTCGGTTGGGCCCTGGAGAAGCTTTGATTTTACATCTGAAATATGGCTCCCTCTGGCCCAGGAATAGGGGCCATCAGCAATAAGATCAAAAGCCATAAAGTCCCTAGGTCTTATTTAAGTGAATTTTTAGCTCCTCTAGTAGTTAAAACAGTGACCTACACACCATGGATGCTTCTTAAATCTTTATTGCATCTGTCGTATTGAAAAGCCCAATGGTGAAACCACTCTGGGATAGATCAAAGATTTGGGAATGGGAGTAGAAATAAGGGCTTGGGACTAATTGACTGGGGAGATTATTGGGACTTCCAAGGCATAGCCACGTCCAGTGAGGACTATCCCGATAATACTTTGCTGTCCATTTGCTCAGTAGACAGCTAAGGGATCTCAAGGTCACCTAATGATTGTAGTTGTGAGAAAGAGATGTTGATAAAATGACTAGTAAGTCAATTATTCCTTGGATTCATGAGATTTTGGAGGTGGGCCATAAAGGGTAAACTCCTCATTAGAGAACACATAGTATAAATTCCTCATTTGTAGGTCTGTACTACTGGCATTATTATCCTGGAAACTGAGACCTACTCTGCAATGGCCAGGTGCCCTTCTGCTCAGCAAAGTTCAGAAGAACACCTGGTTGGGTAGAAAATCCAGAAATTCTCTGGCAATTCTTGATCTCTGCCTGATACAAGAGAGTAAAGTAGGACCAGATCAGTATCTGCTCTCTTATATGTTTCACAGATAAAAAAGACAAAGTCCCTAAAAAAGAAGAGACACATCCTCTTTCAAAAGGAGAACACAAGATTAAGGAAGATAGCTCTTCCTCTTCTTCTTCATCCTCCTCCTCCTCATCTTCTTCATCATCATCAGGTATCATAATTTTCATTTTGGATCAATTTTTTTAAACCCTTGCCTTCCATCTAAGAATCAATACTGTGTATTAGTTCCAGGGCAGAAAAGTGAAAAGGGTTGGGCGATGGGGGTTAAATGACTTGTTCAAAGTCACACAGGTAGGAAGTGTTTGAGGTCAGATTTGAACCCAGGGTCTCCTATCTCTAAGCCTGGCTCTCTATCTACTTGGCTACCTAACTGCCCCATTTGGGGTTTTATTGACAAAGATACTGAAATAATTTGTCATTTCCTTCTCCAGATCATTTTACAGATGAGGAAACTGAGGCAAACAGGATTAAGTGGCTTTCCCAGGGTCATACAGCTAGTAAATATCTGAGGTCAAATTTGAATGAAGGAAGATTTGTCATAGTTCCAGACAAGGTATTCTCTCCACTGTAGCGCCACTTAGTTGCCCCAGAGATTCCAAGAGAGAATGAAAGGAGCCTTTAAAGAGCATTATTCCAGGCACAGAGGTGGCAGGAGATAGAATTTCATGTTCAGGGACCAACAGGTAGGTCAGGAGGGCTGGAAAAGCAGGTGGATGAGAGGGAATTGTGTGAAAGTGGTCAGGAAATAAAAGGTTGGATCCAGGTTGTGAAGGGCTTTAAATGCCACACAGAGAAATTTGGAATTTTTCCAGGGTAAGTTTCTTGAGCAGGGGAGCAACAGGTCAGATCTTTGCTTTTGGGCTATCGTTGCAAAGCTGTGTGGAAAGTTGTAGTGTCCTTCAAGTCCATTAAGTCCCATTCCCCTCATTTTACCAGATGGGGAAACTGAGGCCCAGGGAGGTCAAGTTCATACTGCTAGTCACTGTCAGGGATGTCAGAGGTAGGCATGAATCCAGGTTTTTCCTACCCTGGGTCCACTGCCTCATCCACCACTTCCCCAATAGTTCTGAAACATTTTGGTTTCAGGACTCCTTAACACTCTTAAAATTATTGAGGATGAGGCAGCTAGATGGCTCAGTGGGTAGAGAGCCAAGCTTGGACACAAGAGGATTTGGCTTCAAATCTGGTCTCAGCTATGTAACCTTGGGCAAGTCACTTAACCCCCATTGCCTAACCCTTACTGCTCTTTCGCTTTGGCACAAATACTTAGTATCAATTGTAAGACAGAAGGTAAGAATTTTCTTTTATTGAGGACCCAAAAAAAGGGATAATAAATGAGCAAAGGGGATGTGTGACTTTGTAACAAGAGCAGCAGTAGATGGAGCCCTGTGCTTGGCATCAGGAAGACTCATCTTCTTAAGCTCAAATCCAGCCTTAAACACTCTCTAGCTGGGTGACCCTGGGCAAGTCACTTAACCCTGTTTGTCTCTGTTTCCTCATCTGTAAAATAAGCCGGAGAAGGAAATGGCAAACCATTCCAGGATCTTTGCCAAGAAAGCCCCAAAAAGGGTCATGAAGAGTCAGACATGACTGAAACAACTCAACAACAATGTTCCACTGAAATTTCAGTTGTTACTGTTATCAGTAAATAATCCTCGCTTGGAATGTTTAGGGCAGTGTTGGATGTAGTTTGATCCCCACTCACACAGCTTAGCATTTCCATTTGTTCCATTCTAATTATCTCTTGCCTTGTGTTCTTTAGCTCCATCCTCTTCAGGGAGATGTTCAAGGTCACTGAAGCATAGCTGACTTTTGTGGTTGTTTAGTAGTAATTCTATTCATTTTTTAAAAAATTCTTGTTATTGCTCATTTTAAAAAGTTTTATTGACTTTCTGTGGTTGTCTTCAACTCTGTGCTCTGTTCTTATAGACAGCAACAGTGATGAAGAACACCATGGGATCAGAAGAAAACCCCTTCCAGGTAAGCTCACTAGGAGTGGTGTCAAAGTGGAGCCATGTGGAAGGCAAATCAAAGTTCTTAGAGACTCTTAGAGTTGGGAGCAGAGCCATTACCATGATCCTGCACTGGGGCAGCCACAAGTTTACCCCTAAGTCAACTTTTTAAGATAAGTTCAACTGGTAAATGGCAGAAGAGACCTGAGAAAAGATCCCTGACCTTTGGTCAGAAGCCATCATTTGGGGAAAGACCCCAGCATGCTGGTCCATTGGCGAAACACCGGGGATGTTATCCCTTGGGAAGACACCCAAAAGCTCCAGGCCCAAGATTCTCTTGGGATATTGCTATAAGAGGGAGGAAGTACCATCTTTTAACTGACTAATTGTTTTGGCTAAAATGGTGCTTTGTTGTATTATTTTAATCTGCTAACGTTTTCAATCCCAACTGCTCCTAACATCCTTTACAGTATGGAACCCTCTTGCCAAGCTCAAGTCACTCAACCCTAGCTTTAGCTCTAGGTAGAAGAGACGCTATTTAGTTTAAACCTTTTCTGAGTATAGAACTCCCTTCTACATGTATCCCTGACAGGTAGTCAGTCACCCAGTGTCTGATGGAACTCTTTCTGGGAAGGGAATCCACTCCATTGTTGGAAGACTCCAACTGTCAGAAATTCTTCCTTATATAGAGCTGAACACATGTGCCCTTCATCTTAGTTCTACCCTCCAAGTTGTTCTTGCCCTTTGGGTCAGGGCGCCCTCAAGATAGCAAATATTCTCCCTCCTCAATTTAACCCAGTCCAATACCTTTCCAGCCTTTAAGCCACCACTCAGCACTACTGCCTCCATGATACTGTCCACGAGTTCCAGTGGAGTGTAATCTCCTTTGATCACATTTTCTGTCCTTTCTCATTTTCTCTTTATTTTAGTTATTTGGGTTCACGGTTCTTCTCTCTTGCTAGATTGCAAATTCTTTGGCAATAGAGGGAGACTAAGGCTTATTTGCCTTTAATTCCCCTTTCTGGTAGCTGGTAAAAAGCCTTGTTCCTTGAACATGATATTCTCTCTCTTGCCTCCTCTGTGGCTATATTAATGAAAGTCTGTGCTCTCATCCAGATATTGTCAAAGATGAGTCTGAGATCAAGAGGGGAGAACTTCAGCTCTATGAAGGTAACTCAATTCAACACAACAGACGTTTCCTAATATCTTAGATTTAAGGCAGGAAGGGGCCTTGGAAGCCATCAAGTCCAATCCCCTCATTGTACAGATGAGGAAACTGAGGCTGAGAGATTAAGTACTTTGCCCATAGTCCTACAGCTAGCAGAAAAGGCAGAAGTTGAACATAGGTATTCTTAATTCCAAGTCTAGCCACACTGCCTTACCTGCACAAGGCACGATGTTAGTAGGGATATAAAGATGAAAATAAAGCGACTACTGCCCTCAAGGAACTTATCTTTTATTGTGGAGAGGGGGAAAACTAACTCCTACACAGGGAGGTAAATACAAAGTATGTAAAAGTAAAATGAATAAAAATTAATTTTAGAATAATTTTGAAAGTGATTCAACACTAACCATTGGATGGATGGGAGGGAAGAGCACCATCATTTCAGAAGCCAGATTCAATGCTATACTGCTATGAAAACAATTACCAAAGAGGTATCCAAAGTAACATTAATAATTCACATTTAGAAGGCAACTGGGTAGTGTAGTGGATTATGTGCTAGACTTGTAATCAGATAGTTCTGAGCCTGAATCCCACCTCTGTCATTTACTAGTGGTGTGACCTGGACAAATCATCTAACTTCCCAACCTCAGATTTCTCATCTGTAAAATGGGGATGAAAATAGCATCTAATCACAGGGTGATCATGAGGATCAGATGTGATAATATCTGTAAAAAGCTATATAAATGTTGGCCATTATTATTACTTGTATTTTATACAGCAATCTCAAATTTGTAACATGTTTTGTATGCATTATCTTGCTGTAATAAATTATCATTATTATTTTTAGCCCTAACCTTCTGTCTTAGAATCCGTACTAAGTATTAGTTCCAAGGCAGAAGTGTTACAGACTGGACAGCTGGGGTTAAGTGACTTGCGCAAGGTCAAATAAGTTGAAAATGTCTTGGGCCAGATTTGAAACCAGAGCCTCTGGTCTCTAGACCTGGCTCTTTATCCACTTAGCCACCTAGCTGAAGTTCTTAATGGCATCAGTTTGGGAAAATGGCAACACAATGGGAAAAATGACCCAAGAAATTCTTATGTTTCTCTGGGAAGCAAAGGGCTAAAATCAAGAATGACATCCTAGAAAAAGCAACTTATTCATCATCAACAAGAAAATTTACTTTAACTTATTTTTGAACTCTGTTTCTCAGCCTATTGGAAGCATATTAGGCCTTCCTTATCTATTAAACCTTAATAATGACTGTTGTTCCTGTATGAAGTCCTGAATCAGTTGGTTCTTTGCAGTTGGGCAGCTTCCATCAGCCACTTTATAGAAAGTCTGGCCAATTATCACTTGAATACAGTCTTTATGCTTCTGACAGTTTCTTGGAGCTCATCAACAACCTTAGGTCTCCTAAATGCCTTAGTAAACTTATTCTTTATTTCTTCATTTCTGAACATAATGCTAAAACCAACGCCGATATGAGATACTGATAGTTTTCCTTTGTTTGGGGGACGGGGTAGGTCCACCCGGAGAGATAGAACCTTATGATGAACCAGGTAACTATCCCACTTGTCATTTTACAAACAATTGGAGAAACAACTGCAATCTCCGTGTGGTTGTTTGGTAGTGGGAGAGCACAAACTAATGTTCATCCTCTTGTTTACAGAGCTCAGAAGAAGAGAAGTTGTACCATCAGATGGTAAATATATAAAGGAAAATTGTAAAGACCACAGATTGGGTTTGCCTGTAGCGTAAAGCATTGCCAGAGACATTCAGAGGCTGTGGGGAGTGAGTACCCCGACACCTCAGGGTGGTCCTACATACAGGTGGAATGGACAATCACTTACCAAGTGGAAATGGAGGTACACTGGGAAGGAGTCTCTGCCCCCAGAAGAACCTCTTTTCCTATCTAACCTAGTGTCTGACATGCCACCATTCATTCATGTGGATCTTAAAGGGTTCTTGGGAAGTAGTGTAGGGGAATGTGATTTGTACTTCAGTTTGAGTTCTTGCCTTTTTTGCAATGAGCTATGTGATGGCGGTCAAGTCAGTTTACTTGTCATTTGGCTTAAGGTACCCATCTTACAGGATTGTTGTGATCACCTCATGAGAAAATGTATGGAAAGTGATTTGTAATTGTAAAACACTATATACATGTCAACTCTTAATAATAAATATCCCAGGGGCTCAGTGGATGGAGGGCCAGACCTAGAGACTGGAGGTCCTGGGTTCAAATCTGACCTGAGACACTTCCTAGCTGTATGACCCTGGGCAGGTCTCTTGACCTTCATTGCCCAGCCCTTACCACTCTTCTGCCTTGGAACCAATACACAGTATTGATTCCAAGATGGAAGGTAACAGTTAAAAAAAAAAAAGAATCAATATATGGTACACAATGTTGATTCTAAGACAGAAGAAAAGAGTTAAAAAAATAAATATTAAATATCTCTAGGAAGGGCCACCTGCAGCCATCCTTAGTCATCCCCTTAGTGGGAGAGTTTGCTGAAAACAAGGTATCTGCAGAACAGAATCATACTGGGATTGAGAAGGAGGGAGGGAAGAAAGGGAAGAGGGAAGGCACCGAAGTCAAACCTTATAGACAAGTTTTTCCAGCAGCAGGCTATCCTTTGCAGGTTAATCATTCACTTTATTGAATACCTACTGTGTACAGAGCATGATGCTAGGGACTGGAGGAGACGAAATTAATGAAGATATGGCACCTGCCTTCAAGAAACTTTACACTGTGGAAACAGGTTTTGCCTGACCTAGATTATGTATAATGGGTATCATTTCTCGTCTTCTCAGTGGGTAGGGGAGGGAGTTGTGGGAAAGGGAATTTGGAGCTGAACATTTTAAATAACTTTAAAATAAAGAAGCTTTACAGTCTAGTGGGTAATGCCATCCAAGGTGGTAATAGTGTAGGTGGTCATGTCAATAAGACCTGCCCTGGATTTAGAAGTCACTCTTTATTTGCGTAGCCTGATCCGATATTGTGAGCTTGCAGAGGAAATGAACTAGAGCTTTTCTTTCGGTTCCAGAAGAATCCATTGAATTGAAAGAGAAAATGGAATTGAAACAGAATTTAAAGAGAAGAAATTAATTTTTCAAGTGGAAACCACTCCCTGAGCAGTCATTGTCCTTGTAACACAAGCATCCTTTTTTTTTTTAAGAGACAGAATTGGAAGAGACTGGGTCAAGAAGAGTGAACATAAAGAAAGATGGTGAGCAGCACTCAGCGGGACTCAAAACTTCCTCTTCCCACTCTGCAGTCAGAGTTCTAAATGAAGTGGACCATATTTCATTGTAGCCTATTGTCCACCCTTGGGTAATAAAAATGGGGCAGTAACATTGACCTCCTTCCCACAGTGCTGAGATCTTGCTGTTTGCTTGTTTCAGTTGTATCTGACTCTTTGTGACCCCATGTGGGCTTTTCTTGGCAAAGTTACTACAGAGCTTTGACATTTCCTTCTCTAGCTCATTTTGTTGTTGTTGTTGAGTCATTTTTAAGTCAGATCTGACTCTTTGTGACCCCATTTGAGGTTTTATTGGCAAGGATAGTGGAGTGGTTTGCCATTTCCTTCATTATACAGATGAGAAAATTGAGGCAAACAGGGTGAAATAACTTAGCCAGGGTCACACAACTAGTAAGTGTCTGAGACCAAATTTGAACTCATAAAGATGAGTCTTCCTGATCCCAGGACTGGACTTTCTTCACTGTACCACCTAACTGCCCACAATGCTTCGTGACCTTGAGCAAGTCACCTTTCCTTTCTAGCTCTCAGTTCCCTTATATATAAAATGAAGGAAATGGACTAGGTGGTCTCTTAAAATTCCTTCCAACTCTGACACTCAATATTCTAAAGTACTTCCTAGGTCTGACATCCCAACTCTGATACTACCTGTGGGATGTTGGGCAAAGTAAACTCTCTGGCCTCAGTTTCTTCATCTGTAAAATGAGGATGTTGGATTAGATGATATCTAAGACCTAAGTTTCTTCCTTAGTCTAATATTTAATAACTGAATAGGGAACAGTTAACAAAACTATAAAACCAGAAGATTAGGCTAGGGAGAAACTCTAAGAAGGTCTGAAGTAGGAAGAGGCTCACATGACAGAATTTGGATAAAACAAATGACTTGTTTCAACTTCAAAGGATGGATTAAAAAGTGAACTTATCTTGGAAGTAGCTAGGTGGCGCAGTGGATAGAGCACTGGGTCTGCAGTTAGGAAGATATAAGTTCAAATCTGACCTAGCTATGTGACTGAGCAAGTAGATTACCCTCTGTTTTCCTTAATTCCCTGGAGCAGGAAATGGCATTCCATTCTACTATCCTTGCAAAGAAAACTCCATAAATAGTATTGGCATGATCTGGCCCACAGGGTCACAAAGACTTGGACACAACTAAGTGACAACAACAATAAATGCAGATGGTAGAGAACAGGAAGGTTTCTGTGAAGGAAAGACCAAGTGATCTCACCCATCAAATGAAGGGATTGGACTAGATTAAGGGTGTCAAACTCCAGAAAAACTATTCCTGGGAAATGTTATTTTCTGCATTTGGAAAATGTTAAACAAAATAAAAATGCAATGCGACATAGATAATGTTAATTTGTGGCTTTCTAAGTCAAGGTGCTGCCTGCTATTTGAGTTGGACATCACGGAACTAAATGACCTGGAAGATCTTTGCTTACTCCAGCATTCTAGGATTCTAAGTTCATGATCTCTTAAAAAGGAAAATTTTATTTGACTTAAGAAAAATGAGGGGGCAGCTGGGTGGCTCAGTGGATTGAGAGCCAGGCAGATGGGAGGTGCTGGGTTCAAATCTGTCCCCAGACACTTCCTAGCTGTGTGACGTTGGGCAAGTCACTTGGCCCCCATTGCCTAGCCCTTACCACTCTTCTGCCTTAGAACCAATATATAGTATTAATTCTAAGACAGAAGATAAGGGTTTAAAAAGAAAGAAAGAAAAGAAAAATGAGACTGGGATAAATATAAGCATTCATTGAGAGGTTGTGGAGAGTAAATGGTAAAGCAGAATTCATAGGTGTGTAGGATTTATTCATTTAAAGCTAGAAAGGACCTTAGTAGCTATCTAGTCTAACCTCTACATTTTATACTTGAGGAAACTAAGATGCAGAGTTGCACAGGTAGTACATGAGTTCAAACTTAACCAACATTTTTTTTTTAACCCTTACCTTCCATCTTGGAGTCAATACTGTGTATTGGCTCCAAGGCAGAAGAGTGGTAAGGGCTAGGCAATGGGGGTCAAGTGACTTGCCCAGGATCACACAGCTGGGAAGTGTCTGAGGCCAGATTTGAACCTAGGACCTCCAGTCTCTAGGCCTGGTTCTCAATCCATTGAGCTACCCAGCTGCCCCCTTAACCAACATTTATTAAAGGCCTACTGTATATAGAGCAGTATACTAGGTGCAAGGGGAGATATAACTTTTAGATAACACATGGTCCCCCTCAGGGAGTTTTCTGTTCCAGATAACTGAAGTCAATAACCCCCTGTGTAAACTCCCTTTTGGAAATCTAATCGTCCTTTAATTATTTACATCAATATTATATATAGTTTTTTATAAATTAAACTTAATTATTCCTTTAATTATTTAAATTTCTTAAATGGATCATTTCTGTTGAGCATGACAGATTAATTTTTATTTCTTGCCTTTTCAGATGAATTTTTCCATTTTGTTCTCCTTTGCTTTGCTATTGGGTCCCTGCTAGTCTGTTATCACTATTCTACAGGTAAGGCAGGCTTGGGGGTAAAGAGGAGTGAGAGGCACATTAGAGCTTATATGGAAGTTAATCCACTTTCTCCCTTGATTGACTTCCCAGATTGGTTTATGTCTCTGGGCGTTGGGTTGCTCACCTTTGCTTCTCTGGAGACCATTGGAATATATTTTGGTCTAGGTAAGTAAGCCCTAAGTGCCCCATCTGGGGATCTGGGTGATCCCAGCACAGTGTAACTTGGCCTACTGTAGTTGCAAGCAGCATATTGCAAAGTGACCATGATATGGTCATGTTATTTATTTCCTCACTTAGCATTTATACCTAATCTACTTCCAAAAAGAATTTCAGCTCACTTGCAAAACTAAGTACATCAGGGACAGCTAGGCAGCTCTGTGGACAGAGAGCCAAGCCTTTACCTTGCTTCTTTCTAAGACAGAAGGTAAGGAGAGAGAGACAGACAGACAGACACAGACAGACAGACAGAGACAGAGGGACAGAGAGAGAGACAGAGACAGAGAGAGACATAGAGACACAGAGAGAGAGACAGAGAGAGGAAGAAGAAGGAAGAAGGAGGAGGAGGAGAAGGAGGAGGAGGAGGAGGAGGAGGAGGAGGAGGAGGAGGAGGAGAAGAAGAAGAAGAAGAAGAAGAAGAAGAAGAAGAAGAAGAAGAAGAAGAAGAAGAAGAAGAAGAAGAAGAAGAAGAAGAAGAAGAAGAAGAAGAAGAAGAAGAAGAAGAAGAAGAAGAAGAAGAAGAAGAAGAAGAAGAAGAAGAAGAAGGAGAAGGAGAAGAAGAAGAAGGAGAAGGAGAAGGAGAAGGAGAAGAACGAGAAGAACAAGGAGAAGAACGAGAAGAAGAAGAACAAGAAGAAGAAGGAGAAGAAGAAGAAGAAGAAGAAGAAGAAGAAGAAGAAGAAGAAGAAGAAGAAGAAGAAGAAGAAGAAGAAGAAGAAGAAGAAGAAGAAGAAGAAGAAGAAGAAGAAGAAGAAGAAGAAGAAGAAGAAGAAGAAGAAGAAGAAGAAGAAGAAGAAGAAGGAGAAGAAGAAGAAGAAGAAGGAGAAGGAGAAGGAGAAGAACAAGAAGAACAAGAAGAAGAACAAGAAGAAGAAGAACAAGAAGAAGAAGGAAGAAGAAGAAGAAGAAGAAGAAGAAGAAGAAGAAGAAGAAGAAGAAGAAGAAGAAGAAGAAGAAGAAGAAGAAGAAGAAGAAGAAGAAGAAGAAGAAGAAGAAGAAGAAGAAGAAGAAGAAGAAGAAGAAGAAGAAGAAGAAGAAGAAGAAGAAGAAGAAGAAGAAGAAGAAGAAGAAGAAGAAGAGGAGGAGGAGGAGGAGGAGGAGGAGGAGGAGGAGGAGGAGGAGGAGAAGGGGGGGGGAGGGAGAGAGAAGAGACAAAGGCAGCTAAGTTACTCCAAAGACAGAGAGTCAGGCCTAGAGACAGGAGGTCCTGGATTCAAATGTGACCTCAGACACTTTTTAGCTGGGTGTCCCTTGGCAAGTCACTTAACCTCAATTGTCTAGCTCTTACTGCTCTTTTGCCTTGGAAATGTCCTTAGCATCAATTTTAAGACAAAAGATAAAGGTTTAAGAAAACAGAGTGAAAGAAGGACCAGGAGGACACTTAACACAAATTTCCCTGTTGTCACAGCTTTGCTCTTTGGGAAAAGTCCTAGAAATATGGTTGTTACTCCGCCACTCCGGGCTCATTGCTTCTAGCAGTTACCTAGAACACAGATCCAGAAGCAGGGGAGGCTGTTGTCTTACTCCACACTAAATAGTAAAGTCAAGTGGTGCTATGAAGGCCATAACTAGGAATTCTTGTTTCTGGGGCAAATTTAGTCAAGTGAATAGCTGGGGTTGGGGGAAGAGAGAACAGACTGCAGTGATCAGATACAGTTGCCTTGGGTAGTAGGATAAGATGTGTCCAAGGCATTCTAATCTATGAGTCTGAAATAACCTTAACCAATAATTCCTGACTCTCAACCCCACTGGACAAAATGAGGTAGGAATATTAAGCAGCAAATAGGAGAAAAATGATCTAGGGAATAGTTGTCACAGTGACAGAAGCCAGAGAGTAACATCCCAGTGTTGTTTCCCCTACAATGATATGGGTTTGTGGGGGACAGGGAGGATTTGGGGCAATGGACCAGAGGGAAACTACAGAAAAAAAATATACTGCCTCATGGAAATTGTCACCCTATGGCAAAGCTCCTGTCACTTTGCCCTAGTTATGCTTCTGCTTTTCTTTCCACAGAAAGTTTAGGGAATATCTGAGAGATGTGTGGTCCTAAGGGAATAGAGGGGCCCTGAACTGGTGGTTTGGTTACTTATCTTAATTGCAGCATTGGACTAGACAGTCTCTGAATACTGTTCTAGCTCTGATTCAATGACCTTAATGAATCCTGTTTTTGTTTCTAAACAGTGTACCGGATTCACAGCGTCCTTCAAGGTTTCATCCCCCTCTTTCAGAAAATAAGACTCATAGGTAACTTTTGAACTTTTCCTGAGTCCTATGATTCCTTTGCTTCTACACATTGATATTCTGCTCTGGCAAATTCTCCTGATGGTAATAATGATGATCCTTCCCTGACTTGTTATCCCCTTTGACATCCATGATCTCATTTATCTTCATAATAAATCTTGGGGGCGGGGAAGCAGGAAGAGAGGTTATAATACCCATTTTTAGGCGAGATAAGTGAAGCCTGGAAGGGTAAAAATCAGTCATCTAGTATCACATAACAATTCAGGAACAGATCCAGGACTTGAATCCCAAAACTCCTGACTCATAATTTATAATAAATCAGCTTTGTGGCTCAGTGGTAGTGCTGGATTTGGTGTCAGGGAGAGCTGAATTTGAATCCTTTCCCAGATATTTACTAGATGTGTGACCCTGGGCAAGACACATGAGTTTTGTGGACTTCAGCTTCCTCAGCTGTAAAACAAGAGACTGGATTAGGTCTGTGGTGGCAAACTTATGGCACAGGTGCCAGAGGGGGGGACTCAGAGCCCTCTCTGTGGGCACATGTTCCATTGCCCCAGCACAAAGTTCACCAGAGTTTGTTACTAGAAAGCCAGAGGGACTCGAGACCAAACTGTTCCCCTCCCTCTCTCAGGGGTACTTGAGGACATTTCTCACATCACCAACCCCTCTAAAAGCTTTGCCATGACTGGACTAGGTCCCTTCCATCTCTAAATCTATGATCTGGATAGTTCAGAAGACCAGGTTTTAAATCCTGCCTCTGACCCTTACCAGCTGGGTGGTTTCCATCAAGTCCCTCAACTCCTCTGTAAAATGGAGATGATGATCCCTTCAGTATATACCTTGTGGGGTTGGGGGGGGGGTAGCTCAAATGTCAGTTGTGGGGCAGCTAGGTGGTTCTCAATTCACCAAACCACCTAGCTACCTCTACTCCATCAAACAGTCTTTAACCTTTTAGGTCTTGGGCCCCTTTGGCTATCTGGGAAACCCTATGGATTCTCAGGGGCAAAAAACCTTTTTAAATAAATTATTTAATAAAATATATTTATAATATTAAATATTTAACTAATCAAATATTTAGATATTTAAATAAACTAATATATAAAACCATTTCATTCTAATATTTAAATATTTATTTAAAATGCTAAATAACATTTAATGAGATATTTAAACATTTATTTTAAATAATTTATAAATTGGGGACAGCCTTACCACTCTTCTGCCTTGGAGCCAATACACAGTATTGACTCCAAGACAGAAGGTAAGGGTTTAAAAAATTTTTATAAATTAAACTATTTTATATTTCATAATATTTACCTATCTGTTTAAGCTAATTAATGAAATTATTTAATAACATTTAGCTATTTCTTTAATTAAACTAATAAATTAGGTTGTTTAATAAATACTTAATAATATTTAGTCATTTTAAAAATGAAGATTTTAAATAAAATACTTAAATGACTGCAAAGAAAACAGATTAAATTGAAATATAAATTTTGAGGACAACTGGGTGGCTCAATGGATTGAGAGCCAGTCTAGTCATGGGAGGTTCAAATCTGGCCTCAGATACTTCTTAGCTGTGTGACCCTGGGCAAGTCACTTAACCCCCATTGCCTAGCCCTTACTGCTCTTCTGCCTTGGAACCAATACAAGACAGAAGGTAAGAGTTTATATGTGTGTGTGTGTGTGTGTGTGTGTGTGTGTGTGTGTGTATGTATGTATGTATATATATATTTATAAATTTTTAAAAATTTTATTTTAAAGTTGACTGACTCCAGGTGAAGGACTCTTAAAGTACATGATATTCTAGCTCTACCCCATGACCCTCCAGAGGCATTTATTACATGCTTCCAAAATATTGGG